>NC_135224.1:8967709-9032709 GCF_052324685.1 Brachyhypopomus gauderio
AAAGTTTTAATTAAAGGGTTTTGTTTTGATCCAAAATAATTTTAACATGTTAAGAATAAGAATCATACTGAAGCCACTCACAGGAGATGCAGAATGCAGAAAATGCCTCTCCAATATGTTTAGATATATTTTGAATTGTTTATTTTGAAACTGGGGCTTAATTTATCTGTATTGTAAACAGGAACATCGTAGGCCTCCTATGTTGGGCAAGCAAAGGGTCTTTTTTGTTCTGTTCCCACTTGGTAATTTTTCCCCCTCTAAGCCTTTCCTTAGGAAGCCCCATTATTGTTTTAGAGAAATAATAAGCCATTGGCATTCTTTATTTCCCTGGGAAGCACATCACCTGTAATGCTGGGGATTATTGAGTCTTGACAGTTGGAGTATGGGGGTGTACCTGGAAACTTAAGTCTTGTTCCATGTAGTAGAAATGAACGAAAGGAAATATTTTCTGGTTTTCTTACAAAAGGAGCTAAAAAGAATATCTGGTATTGACTAAGCACATGGATGGAGAATGTAGACAGTGCTTCAGGCAGACTTAATTCAGACATTTTGATGTACTCCCAGAGGATGTTGAGAGCAACAGCAGCTCACCAACAGAAGCAGATTTTCATGAGTATTGCTTCAAATGTGACTAGGTCATCTGAGACGCCAGACAAGGTGGGATTCGTGGCTTTTTCCTTCACAAGCCAGACTCGGTTCCACTAAACATTTAACCTGAATTAAGATGTAATTACAGAACTCGTATTAGCTGGGCCCGAAACTACACATACTCACTGACACAGCATTAGCATTAATGCTGACCACATCTGTCATCTGCGTAGTTTCTTATGGTTGGTGCGGTCTGTGTTGCCGTTGCAGGCGAACTGTGCCCCTGAGCCGCCCTCACTCCTGGCATCTGGCGAAACTGTCAGAGCCCGTGGTGCCTCCGGCTGGCAGCCCGGACGGCCCTCTGGCCATGCAGCTCCACCCCACGTCCTTCGGCGTACCGTGGCAACCAGGGGCTGACAACAGGTGGGGATTTCACACACACACATCCTAAAATGTCCTCACATGGGTTTGGGCCTTTTTAAAATTGCCTTTCTTGGATGGCCTACTGAATTTACTGTTTTACGTGTAAACTACATCTAGTGTAATGTGTGTGTTTGTGTGTAAGAGGGGCGGTGAGCGAGAGAGATTCAGCATTTTTGCCTGGGGATTTTTTTTAATGACTAGTTTATAGAGGAACACAATCAGCAGGAAACCAGTGATCTCAGGTCTCGTCAACACGCCTCGCCGGATGCCGCTGCTATTTTTATACTTCTGATTCAGACGTTCTTTATAGATTTGTGGCCAAAAAAACAGAATGATAATGAAATGAGGCAAATGTCATGGCATTTAAATGATAAAAAAAGAATAAATAAATAATTGTATAGTAAACACAATAAATTACTCATGCAAAAAAAAACTCATGCAATACTCATGTGTATTACTGTTTTTTACAGACACGGTTTCCTCCGCTCTGAAATGTGATTGTAGGGCAGTCATGGCCTAGCGGTTAGGGAACTGGTCTTGTGACCGGAGGGTCGCAGGTTCGATCCCCAGGCCATGACTGAGGTGCCCCTGAGCAAGGCCCTTAACCCTCAATTGCTCACTTGTATAAAAAATGATATAAAAATGTAAGTCGCTCTGGATAAGGGCGTCTGCCAAATGCCATAAATGTAAATGTAAATGTAAATTGTAGATACACACTCTTGCTGAATGTTTACATCACAGTGCCACGTATATATCTGGGCTGTGACATGTTGATATTTATCACTAATCTCATTTTATGTGATTATCTGAAATGAGAGAAAGTAGAGTTTGTTTGTGTAAGTCCAAAATCATAGACCACTCCAAATTCTCACACTTATCGTTGTCCAAATTGCTTAAACTAGTGGAACTATTTAAATATGTCTGGGGTGGAAAAAAAGATGGAGGCAGATATGGAAATATTGACTTTGGCTGGATCTTAGCCTTATTATTTTTGAACATTTCATCAATGTTTCAGTTGCCTGAAACATTAGCCTTTATCTTTATCATAAAGTTCTTACAGCAATGTTACTGTAAGCATGCTTTCATTCTGAAGCTATATATATTGTTTATGTGTAGAAACAGCAGTTTGCTCCAACTACTGTGAAAGGTTCCCATAAACTTCATGATGTCTAGCAGTAATGGGAATAAGATAAAATTAGGAAGGATGTTTGACTTTTTCAACAAAGTAATAATTATAATATCAAGTAAATGAAACGTATCTACCTTATTCCTCATGTCTTTTTTTTCCTTTGTTTTATCTGTCCTTTTCTCTCTACTTCTTAATCCTATCCCTCTATCTCTCACTTTGTTGGCCTGCAGTGAGCTGTCCATGCAGTTGGGCCTCCTCTCCAGGCACTACAGCACAGACCACAGCAGTTCGGTGGGAAGCATGGAGAGTCTGGAGAACCCCCCGAGCCAGGGATACTACGACAGCCAGCTCTCGCCCATCGACCCTGCCATTTTTAACAATAAACGTGACTCTGCCTACAGCTCCTTCTCTGCCAGCTCGAACACGTCGGACTACACGGTGTCTCTGCGCCCTGAGGAGAACAGCTCCATGGACAGCCTCCTGCAAGGCCTTGGACCCTCTTGTAGGTTTATAGAGGGCCGTCCACACTCTGCAGCCAGCGGCCCAGGAGAATTGCACTGTGAGGAGGGAAACCTCAAATCTAGGTCCCTGCCTCACAAGCCTGAAGCTAAAATACGGCCATCGTCTTATAGCTACGAGGAACAGAAGTCTGGACCTCCACAGCCTCCAATGAGAAAAGATAGTTTCAGGGCCACCAGAGGCCGTCCAGGGGCAGCTGATAAACGCTGTGTGTCTGCTCCTGTTGGTATTCCGAGTTTGACATGCTGCACAATTGAGAACCCAACTCGCATCCATAAGGTGTTGAATGGGAATGAATGTCTGAATTGCTCACAAGAAAATGGACAGAACCTGAAAGGAATTAGTACAGAGACTTATTACACCCTCAGTTCTCAAAAAGAGTTGTGCATGGATAGCCAAGAAAGGTCAGAGTGCCAAAAGAGCTGTCGCCTCCAACCTCTAGAGATGTGTTCCTCTGGGCCTAATCCACCAGCAGACAGTCCTGACACCCAACTCGCCCATTTGGAGAACAATCTCCAATCCAGGATGTACAGACATAGTGCTCCAGAAAAAGTGCTTGCCTCTCAGTTACATGTGATGGAACTCTCTAGTGACAACAGTGAACATTCTATATCCCCTTCTAGCCAGTGGTCTAATCCTTTGCATCTTAGGGAGGACTTGGGAGAAACCAGCCCAGATGTTACATCGCAGGGTAAATGGGGAGGAGGAAGCCGGTGCTCCACTCCTGGTTCAGTGACTACTTCAGAGCTGGAGGAACAAAGGTTGGAGGAGGAACAGTTGGATTCGGGCCAGATCATCTCTCCTGTTCAACGTTCCTGGGTACGATCTGCAAGTGTGCCAGGCGAACCTGTGAGAAATGGATTCTCTAATGTGGGTACCACCATGGATTCTCAACACACTGAACGAGATTTCGGGCCAGTTGGTGCTGCGGCGAGTACGAATACTCTACTCGAAGAGGATCACGAACGAAAAGGAGGAGGGGAAAACGGAAGTGAGGTTTTGAAGCCTCCTCAGAAGCGTCAGTTTCGCTCATCCAAGTGTCGCCGGCGAAGCGAACGCTTTGCTACAAACCTTCGTAATGAAATCCAGAGGAAGAAGGCTCAGCTGCAAAAGAGCAGAGGCGGCGGTGGGATCCACTGTGGTGAAGAGACGGTAGAGGAAGAAGATGGTGCGAACTTCCACATGGAGGAAACTTCCACATCACAACTTTCCACACTCGATCGGCCCAGAGTCCCAACCCCAGCTAGTGACCACACCAACCTTCAGAATGCTGCTATTGCTCCACCTCAGCCTGGGCCTGCCTCAAACCTAACGTCTCAGCCAGTTCTCAACAAATGCAATGGGAGAAGTGATGTGGAGCGTTCAGAAACCAGGACTGAGGACACACAGCTTGCACAAAAAGAAACCCAAATAACTGAGGGGAGTAGATCAGCGTGTGAGGAGGCATCAGCAGGTAAATCCCGTCGTTGGCGCTGGACACCAGAACACAAACTGCAGCCAGAAATGCAACAAGATGAGAAGAAAAGTGTTGAAGGAATCGGCCGGTTATCTTGGAACCCTGGAACAACACGAGGACGAGTAGGTTCTTCTGGTGGGCGCTATAGTCGAGGAGATGACTGTGACATCCCACCTTTCGCGGACCGCAGGAAGTTCTTTGAGGAGACGAGTAGGAACTTGAGCCAATCGGTAACTAACCTGGCATGCCTGACCAGTCGGCGCCAGAGGCCAGAGAAGCAACAAATGGTGAATGATCCATCTTCTCCTGATCCTCTTGAGTCCATCCCTGCACTTGGACACAGGAGGTTCTCCTACCAGGGAGGAGTCCACGATGGAACAGGCATTTCTGTTGAGACTAGAAGACAGTTTGCCACTGTACAGCAAGAGAGGGATAGGGAGATGATGGTGAAGAGAGAACGGGAGAGGGAACAGGAAAAGGAGAGGGAAATGGAGAGGGAGAGGGCAATGGAGAGGGAGAGGGAAGAAGAGCAAGAGAGACTTAAAGCTCAGGAGAGGCTACAGGCCTGGGAAAAGGAGCAGGAGGAAGAAAGGGAGAGAGAACGAACCAGGATGGAGACTGAAAAAGAGCGGCAAAGATTTCAACAGATGGAGAGAGAGTGGGAAACCAGCAGAGATCTCATGTGTGATGGTCATGACTTCAGCAGTATCACAACGCCACTACCTTTGCCTCAAGATACTCATCCAGAACACTCACTCACTTCTCTGAATGTAACCTCCAGCAACCCGCACCCAGACAGTTACCACAGCAAGGCCAATCCTGATGTCCCAAAGCCATGCTCAGCTTTCCGACCTGTTACTAGCCAGCAGTATCAGCCTGACCAGTGTTGCCTGCACCTTCCATACCAAAACAGGAGCTGCACACCAACAGAGGTGAGCTACTGTTTTGTGAGATGTGCTTTTAAATGCATATGTCGGAACACGTGCTTTTATAAAATGTAGGCATAGAATATTTGTGAAACTAAAGACCTGTATATACATGTGTACATTATTCAAATTAAACGGTATGCAAATGCACTTGCAACATATTAGTGTTGAGTTTGCAGTCCAGATCCAAATTTGTGCCGGGTAATGGGATTTATTAGACATAGTGGGTCTAAAATAAGTTCCCGGGCTCCTCTTACAGTTGGACCAGAGCCATTTGGTTTAGACCCTCTGCAGCAAGCCAACAGTAATCTTGGACAAGACTTATGTTCTTGTCTGCCACCCAAAAATATCTAGCCAACAGCAGTCATGTGGTCAGAAACTGACCATTGATAAAGTGCTAGAAGATGGATAACACAAATTTCCCATAACACATTTTTATAAGCAAAACCATAGACAGAGTGGTCTTTGAGTGTATACAGAAAACAGCAACTATATATTAATTATATATAATTATATATATTAAGTAATATATATTAATATAAAATAATATATAAAGGGAAACCATTGAATCATTAGTGAAATTGAAAAGTTCCTGGGAAAGAGAACAACTTCAGCATTTCTGTGAAGAACAGTGTCATTAATAAATTAAAGTTAATTGTAGGGAATGTATGCACGATTACATGATTATACTGACTATTCCGTTTTTATGTTGAAAATGTATGATTGGCATAGAAATATGATTTGTATTTTTGTTGGAAGACTTGTGTATGTACTCTGAACAGTTGAAATCCTTTTGGACCTAAAATGATATTCCATATTTTTTTATTAGTTTTCAGATTTTTCTTTGTGGAGTAGTATAAAAATAATAACTGTTTAATGTCTGGACTAGAGCCCAATCCCTTGATAATGTTACCAGATGTGCAGGTCAATTAAAACTGCTTCCTCAAGATTTCAGCAAATCATGGGCTATTACAGTAATATGAAACATCTCATAAACACGTCTTAACTTTATTATTCATTGTTATTATTCATTTATTATTTCACTATTCTTCTGGTTGTGTCCTGCCTTCTGGAAGAGATTAAACAAAACAGATTTTATGAAGATAATTTTCATGTAACTAGTGTTTACAGGTATAAACAGATCTCCATTATAGTGTTTAAAGAGTTGTCTGGCTAAGGATAAATGTTTCAAAATATCTTTTATATATCTGCTTGCAAATGTTAGTAGCAGACAAATGGGTATAATTTTAAACAGTAGTGGGATCCACATACCTTTACCTTGGGTAATAGAAAAACTATAGCGTCCAAACACATTCCTGTTTGGAATCACTTGTCAAATCTCTTCCACAGGTTTATCCTGTAAGGGGGCAGGAACAAACAAAACTCAACAGGAAGTTCAGCCTGACTGAGAGGTAAGGTTATTTCCTATATTTAAGTTCATCGGTGGGTGGTCCCAGCACGCCTACTATGTCTGTTGCTGCATATTATGTAATTTGTGATTATGGGCGTTTAACTTGCTTACTGTATTCTGCAATCTTCTCTGTTTCTAGACATTAATAGCTTGCTATGGGTTTCATAATAGTCACAAGGTATGGTTGCACAGTCATGACTGTGAGCTGGCTGTTTTCTTGCTGTGTAGGGACTATGCTCAATACAGACGAGACTCCAGACCAGGACGAGTCACTGTGGGTCTGGGCTTTCAGAGCAACAACGAGGACGGACCCTTCGCATCGTCACTGCTTAGAAACCGTGCCATGTCAGAAAATGACATCCGTGAACCCCGGGCTCTTCGTAGTTACACAGTAGCTAATGCTAACGCTAGCAGAATGTCTTCATCCACCCTCAGGGAACTGGATGAGAACGTGGCGACTGAGGCAAAGAAGAAAAAAGGCCCACCTCCTCCTCGTCCTCCGCCCCCAAAATGGGGGCAGTTCCACCAGAGACGAGCCTCTCACCACAACCTCTTCTCCGCACCACCTGCCACTTTTCCACAGCTGCAGTCCCATCCGCCCTGCCCCCCCAACGTCCCTGAAATGACACGTCAACGGTCCTACAGTCTCCCTCCAAGGGAGGGGAAAGAAAGTTGCCAGCAGTGCCACCAGGAGCTCCCGGTGGCTCCACCCGACCCCACCTTTCATCACGGAGCTTTTAAACCTCTGGCTCCACCGCCAAAGGAACGACACACACCTCTGTCCCATCGCTATGATATGAACAGCGTGGTTGACCCACGGCCAACCTCGACTGAGTCAAACAGAAGGTAAAGTTTGCAAATAAACCTCTGCCTCTGGTAGTGTTTAAGGCACTGGACTAGTAATCAAAAGGTTGCCATTTCAAACCTCACTGCTGCCACTGTTGGGACTCTGAGGAAGGCTCGTAACCTTGAATTGTATTCAATCAAAGTTTTAAGTTGCTTTGGATAAAAGTGTCCGCTAAATGTTATAAATGTGTATTCGGGTGTGTGTGTGTGTGTTTTATTTAACACCTCCTATTATTCTGTCAAATTTCAGATTGTCTGATCAAAGTCTGCCATTGCCTTCAAATCAGTTTAGACCAGCTGTGGTGAAGCCAGTCTTCCATAAACATACAGCACAGTGGGACTTAACTGCTCCTCACAACTCCACTGCAGTCAACAGCACCAGCAGGACCTCATACCCTCCCCCGACTCTGGGCAATGGTTCTTGTGCTGGGCCTGTCCTCTCCTCCGAGTCCTACTTCACCATGAACCACAAGATCAAGCAGCGCTTGCAGAATCAGGTCCAGCAAACGGGTGTTCCTGGCCCGGCCTTCAAAAACTCCGAATGCGTTTCGCAAAGTCCACTTGCCTGGGAGGAGCCGGGCGTGCCCTTCGAGACGGACATAGACGAGTTCCACGACACGGAGGACGCCGAGGTGGAGGGGCGCAGGCGTGCGGAAAGCCAGACGGAGATGCAGTGTTTCGCCCGACCAGTGACGGTACTGGAAACCGACATCGACACGGTGTCCGCCAAAGAGACTCCGTTAGCAGGACTGAGGAGAGAGCAGAGGCCGTGTGCGGTGGAGTCTTTGTTGGATGAGGATTACGGGAGAGCCGGCAAAGAGTTGATGGGAGAGCTCTTCCCCCACTGCCCAGACGCGGGGAGCGGAGGGGAGGGGTGGAGAGGAGGCTACCCGGTCAGTGGAGACACTTTAGAGAGGTACGTTTCTGCTTCATTCATTTCACATAAGTACTGATCCGCATTACCATCACAGTTTGTTTAACTACTTACCTATTTAATCTTTGAATGACTGCTGTCACAGGCCTTCCAGACAGGGCCCTTCAGTGTCAAAAGACTCGGCCTCGGGCAGCTACAGTGCTGTCACCAACAAAGCCCATCTCCTTAACAAGATGAAGGACTTTTCAGAGATGAAGGAGGAAGATGAAGAACTTAATTACAAGGTTGGGACTGATCTACATACTTCTCCCCCACAAGCAGTCATTTAGAAGTTTTAAAGCTGAGTGTTTTTTAATAAAGGCTTTCTCATAATGTCAGAACCGGTCTTTCTTGTGTTTGACACGGTGGTGTTCTCTCCGCGCAGAGGCAGCTGATGGAGAGCCTGCAGAAGAAGCTGGGCGTGTTGCGGGACGCTCAGCGGGGTCTGCAGGAGGACATCAGGGCCAACTGCCAGCTGGGCGAGGAGGTGGAGAGCCTTGTGCTGGCCGTCTGCAAGCCCAACGAGGTGGAAAAGTTTCGCATGTTCATCGGGGACCTGGACAAGGTGACCAGCCTGCTCCTGTCTCTCTCCGGCAGGCTGCTGAGAGTGGAGAGCGCTCTGGACTGCTTGGACACGGAGTCCAACCACCACGAGAGGGTGAGGAGGACATTTCACATAATATATCATGCTTCACTGAGAATTTGCCTTTGTATCTAGTCCTAGTTTCTCTGTTGCCATTCGCTTGTGACTCGATCGATACTTCCGCCGCTTCATTACCTTTCTGTCCGCACTACAGGATTATTCTCCCAGTTCTGGCAGTTCTCCCTTTATGGTTAATTTAACGGTTGTCCTGTTTGGTTTGTGGAGCTACAGATCCCCCTGCTGGAGAAGAAGAAGCAGCTCCTGGTGCAGCTGGCTGAGGCTCAGGAGCTGAAGGAGCACGTGGACTGTCGGGAGCGGGTGGTCGGCAGCGTGCTGGGCCGCTGTCTGACCCCGGAGCAGCTGCGAGACTACAGCCATTTTGTGAAGATGAAGGCAGCCCTGCTGGTGGAGCAGCGGCAGCTGGAGGACAAGATCCGCCTGGGAGAAGAGCAGCTCCGAGGCCTGAGGGAGAGCCTCGGCCTGGGGGCGGGGCTTGGACTGGGGGCGGGGCTCGGCCTGGGATATGGGCATTACTGAAACTGGATACAGATGAGAGAAATCGATGGAGTGTCAGTGCTGGCCTAGTGGAGTGAAGGTATCTGATGAAGCGTGAGTCGTGCTGGGCTGAGTTTGACTATGTGGGCATTAAATCAAACCTTCATTAGTCCAGACAGATTTCACGAAAAGCAAAAATATCACAACTATTGAAATGAAGATTGAAGTTTAGTGCCAACATTTAACACATTACCCTATCATTCATACTACAGCATTACTTGAAATTTACAATTCAGCTACACTAAGCAGGAAATGACCTCAAGACACTACATCTAAGCCACAAAGCAAACGTGTGTGCGCCTCTTACTAATCTCAACTGAGGGATTGTCCATGCACTGCTATTTATTTATTTATATCTCTCATGTTCTTTCTGAAAACTGATTGGTGGTGGGCAAAATCATCCTTATTAAAGACAAGCAGTCACCTCTCATCACCATAATCGCACCAATTAAAAGTCAAGTACTTTGGCAGAATAGTTGTTGTCCCTTTCAGTATGTCAGAAAGGTCTTTGACAGAAACTCATTTGTATGTACAGGGCAGTATTAAAATACAACATTTATTTAAAAGCTGTAAGCCATAATTGGCATTAGATTTTGACTTATTTTGTTCAAACTCTAATTAGCTTTGGAAAAACACTAATCTTAATATGGCCCTGTCTCACACTGCAAAAAAAAAAAAGACCTCTTAACATCTTAAACTTAGTGTAACATTTGAGATAGTTGTAAGAAAAATTTTACTGAAATACTTTTAAGTGAAATTTTCTCTTTATCAGCAGATTTTTTGTTTTAAACATTGATCTTAAGAGAAACTATCTGCCAGTTAATACACTTAAAATAAGTTATTAAATCTATTATTGCCTTATTTTCTTGCAACCATCTCAATTATTTAACGTAGTTGCACTTGCTAAGATATTTTTTTTTTTTTTTTTTTTACTTTCCAGAGATTTCAACCTGTATTCAGTAAGCTACCCTTATACTGTGGTGATTAGAGAGCATGAATAACAGTCTTGCCCTTACATTATACAGTGCTTTACTGCATTTTCTGACATTGAAAACATTATTGTCACCAAAGATTCATGAGATGTCCAAATACAAGAACTGAAGTATGGTGCTTATCTTGAGGAATCACCTGTGGTTGCCTAGCCACTAACCTATCTGAGAAGATGTGGGTTTGGCTCTACTTGGCAACCCTGTTGGATGCAGCCATGTTTGTTTTTTGTTTTTTTAAGATCACTTTAACAGTTCTTATGTGCTCGTTCTTTATGTTGCAAAAGAAATGTCATGTATTATTTCATACAGTAACAGATTCTGAGCAAACTGCTTAAAATTCTTGTCCTCATAAAGGAAGACAGGATATTCCTCTAGAGGAGACTGCTGCTTTATTGAGAATATATTCCCTTGAGAAGTTAAAGCCTTTTCTCGTTAACTGTTTAAACAATTTTTTGCAGTTATTTTGGATTTCTTTGAATTTGGGATTGTCTTTAAAGGGACTAAATATTTCTCACTATATGCCAAAATAATGAATGTGAAGTTACAGCAAAAAGTGGCAAATATTTCAGTACATTTTTGACACCTGTATATACAGCCTACTCTGTACCTGTTTGTTGTATTATACCTTCATAAATAAATTCAGGCTAAAATAGAAAATATTTGGTTTTAATAATAGAGCTATTCTCATCTTTTTTTATATTAAATAACTGGAATATGGACCATTGATAAAATATACATTTTTATGCTACATATGTCTGGATTTTTCATTATTAATTCAATACCATATTAACTTCACAATCACTATAAAAGTAAATGAAGTCATATAAAATGTAATAACTAAGCCCTCCCTCCCAGACCGTGGTAAGTAGCATCATGGGGGAACTGCTCAAACTGCTAGAATTACTTTTCCAAAATGTGTTTGACAGCAGACCTAGTTGGTTACTACCATGGCCCTTCCAGGAATTCAGTGACTTACGATCGTGCCCCTACATTGCAATATACTTTTTTTTTTTTGCAAAACTTTGCTACAAAAGGAAGTGTGCAACACAAGGTGAAAATCCCTTTAATAAAACTCAAGAAACTCAGTGTAACAAAGCAAAAAACACTAACTAAAAGCAAGTTGAACATTTACAACCACAAAAGAAAACAATCTGTACAACCTTAATGCTGAACTCATTGCTCTTTTTTTTTCAACTTTAGTTTTTTTTTTTTTTTTTAATTTATCAGATGCTTTTGGGGATGGGAGAGGTATACAGGGGAACGTTTATTGAGCAAAATGGTTCATTGTATGTTTTGTAATAGCATGGTACAGCCACTACACAGACGCATGAATAATCGTGACTGTTGTTGGTTCAATGAGACCAAAGGAGGACTTTTATTTGTACAGGATGTCATAGTGGCCGGGTCGGTAGAGGAGGAAGATACGTGGCTCACTGCCCTCTGGGAATACATGATGATTAACTGTTCCTCCCTCCCCTCGGTCCATATACTCCACCAGTATGGGCACATTCAACGCCTGTGCTAAGGCAATGATATGAATGTGGTCACTTTCTTTGGACATTGGCTCCACTTCCTAGAAAACAGAACGCGGACCATTAGGTATTAGCTGATTTGAACAGTCACTATTTACCTCAAGAGACGTGCCGATTAACTTTGGGGAGGAGGGTGTTATACTGTGGTAAGATCCTTCAATGCTTACAGTCATCCATTTTAGAGTTAGCCATCAAATTTTCCACCATTTCTAACCTGCTGGCAGAATTCTTTGACCGAGCGTCCTCCCTCTATGAAGTGCTGGAAGAAGACGTGCTCTCTCTGCAGGTAACCGGACGTGAGTAGCCTCAAGTACACCACCACGTAATCGGACACGCTCTGGTCATTAAAACTGCTCAGCAGCTCAGTGAGAGCGGGCTGCTTTTCACACAGCTCAATCAGGTCCATGAACTGACATCACAAAGAACATGGCAAATAAGCAAAAGCATTAGTTTTAACACAACACACATGCCCACATATACATTTATGAGAATAACAAAAGTCGCAGGACCTCGTATTGTTTCAACTCACTGTGTTGTGAAAGTCTTCAATAGTGAACTCGGTAAAACCTTGGTTAACAAGGTCCAGTTTGCTCTTAGATGCCACTGCTTTAAACCTACGATATTCAGGAGTAGCATCAGTTATTACATGGGTAAATTAGACTTATTAAATCAGTTTGTCTGCCAACCTTTTGAATATTTGAACAAGGCATTAAAATTACTTCAACTACGATTATTGTACATTTTCAGTTATTATGCATGAAGAAATAGATCATCAACGTGTATGTTCCCAGAAGTAATCTCAGCTATTTTTTGCCTGGGTTGCCACTCATTGAATTTAAGCATTGAGACAAATCAAAAACACCCAAAAATTACTTCTGAAGCTCTTTGCTGTCGTCAAGCAGCGACTCCAAATGTGAGAATCCAAAAGCTCTGTAGAAACAGTTCCCGTCGGGCCGTGTCTTCCGGATATATGAGTATTTTTTGTGAAGGTCCTGTACAAGATACATCATATTTACAGGTTATTATGCTAATTTTACTTTAATACAAATAACTCATTTTTAAAAATTCATGGAACCAAGTTTGAATATGTTTCAAATATTAAAAAGTACGACTGGAGTACCAAATTGCCTCATGCCATAATGGTCTGCACCTTAATCTTGAGCTGGTAGATGGTGTCCTCTTTAGCGTACTCTCCTTGTAGCACCGACAGATCCTGTCTGTCTGACACTAAAGGGTTACTGGTGGCTATCTGTCCAAAAACACATGCACACACTGTGTGAGTACACACAAGAGCCTAACTGCTCACAAATATTCACAGGGAAATGGGGTAAATATTAGGATTAAATCACACATGGACAGTTCATTTTCTCCGACAGAGCTTTATGGTCAGACGCTGGCACAAGGTGAAAACAAACAAGCTATGGCAGCCACAGATCAGGACCTGCGGGAATGGGCACCAGCTCATCAAAACCGGACGGCTCAGATAACCACTTCCTGTTACGAAGCATCTGAATTTTTGCTGCGACATGCAGATATTCTGGTCAAAATTAGGCCCACACAGCATGGAATTAATGGCCAGTCCAGGCTGACTGTGGTGGTTCTTCAATACCAAAAGACCATCGGATTGCCACAGCCTAACTAATGCTGACCATATGCATTTCTTAAAGGACACAGCATACCCATCTTATAGTGGCTACTTCCAGTTTGATAATGCTCTGCCACAAAGCCCAAGGCTTGTTGCATGACTGAGTTCAGAGCATTTCAATGGCATCCAGTTAACAGATCTGAATCCAGAACACCTTTGGGATTTGGTAGAACAAGCTATTCTGGTTATTAAGAAGAACCATAGAACATATATCAGTTCATTCACAGGTTGTGGTTTCAGTATTAGACAGGCAAATTTCTTATGCATTCAACAATGAACAAACTACATATTTCACAGTCCTTCTCTTCACATAAACAAAAGGTTTGCTAGTGTGAATCAGCACCATTGATTTGTCAGCACACAAACACCCACAGGGTTGTCACTATGCAGCAATATGAATTTGCAATCATGTGATTTGTACGGGCACTGTTTGAATGGGCGGTGCTGTTTGTACAACAGTCAAAGTATTCACCCATTTCAAACGTTTCACCTTCTGTTTCTTCAGATCCAGCCAGGCATCCTAACACGCTGGAAATTCCACTTCACCCTCTTCATGTACAAAATACATAGTGGCCTCATTCCCACTGACTGAACATCTAGAAATAGCTCAAGACTCAAAGAGTCCGTGCTAAAAACACAAGGCAGCTTTGCCTTCCTCCACATGTGTTTAATCAAGTTATTGAAAATCATAATAGCTTTAGAAGAATGAATTTTAATAAATTTTGGTTACTGTTGTTTCCTTAGTAAGATATGAAGCAATCCTAGGACTGATTTAAAGAGTAAGGGCAAATCAAACAGAAAAATATGGAAAAACAACATAAATAAACTGAGAAAGGCGATATTTCTTCACAGGTATTATAACTATGTGCAACCTTAAAATTGGCTGTAATACGTGTGGCTTTTCACATACAATACTGATGTCCTTGTTATGGTTCCAACTTACTTCTTGCTGAATTCTGTCCTGCTGTGCTATGATGGCCTCGTCGTACGCAAGGCAATTCACACCTGAGGGAAAAGAAACTTCTTTAAAAGAATATTACAAAGATCAAAAAGTGGGTCATTTCTAGCTGTTCATAACAGTGAACCAATACAGAAATAATGCATCTTCGCCTACCCAATGATAAAAAATAAGTATTTAAATTACTTACACTGCATTAGTACACATAAATGATATTATGGTTGAATATCTTAGTTGTTGGATTCATAACACCGAATCTTCCTTTCCTGATTTGAATGACCTACAGTGATTACTTCCATGCTTGTGATGGCTACAGGAGAGGCTGCAGCAACTGGGCCCATCTAACCCATATTACTAAAAAGGGTCCTAGCATACAGTAAATCTAGCTCGGTGATTACTCGTAGCAAGGTTTAAAAATCAATATAATCAATATGAAATAAGTGTAACATGTAATCAGCAGCCACTTCGATCGGCATGTATAAAAACAACGCAGTCGTACGTTTGCAGGCTGCGATTTATAAGACAGGAGACCACACGCCGGACATCTATCACAAATGTACACAGTATGAAGCTTAAAACGTGGACTCGAAGGCACGCAGCTGCAGGTCGCTGTCGGCAGATTTGTGTTGTTATTATTTAACGGACAACGTCCCTTCACTCACCCTCCATCTCTCCCTGTGATGTTTCCTGCTGCTCGTCCGCCATCTTGGATCTCGGCTCCTGCGTCCCCCTTCCGTTTGTGTTGTTGTCTTGTACTTCCGGGTCAGGCTGGTTCTGCGGCGCGGTACGGCACTCCGTCTTTGTCCGGTTCTCCTCGAGCGTGTCGAGATGTTGAGGTTCAGCAGGATTCCGTCCCTGGTGAGCTTTCAAAGGAAGGCAGCCCAGCGATGGCATCACACTAGTTTGACAAGTTAGTTCAGTTTATTTCCTTATTTTGAGGATAGACTATATATATATATATATATATATATATATATATATATATATATATATATATATTGTAGATCTGTGAATGAATATAGACACTAAAATGCATCTTGTACATCCACAGATGAGCTAATTGAAAATATGGACAAAAAGGAAACATGGGACAGATTTTATACAGAAAATAACAACAATCCAAAATTCAAGAATTTTGAATGGTTCTTTGGTTTCAGCTCTGTCAAAGAATACATCCTGCCTCTGGTACAGACCACATGCAACACTAACATACCATTACAAGTTTTGGATATCGGCTGTGGCACCTCTGCACTGGGGCCCTGCATCTACGCTCACTCGCAGTGTGCTGTGAACGTCACGTGTGCCGACATTTCCCCAGTGGCGGTGCGACTGATGCGGGAACACGTCGAGAACACGTTACCGCAGCCGTGCAACCCCTCCTCAACCCTCATCTTCCGAGAAATGGACTGCACGCAACTAGAAGGACACTTTGGGGCCAGGAGCTTGGGCTTGATAGTGGACAAGGGAACAACAGATGCTCTGTTGAGGTCCAAGACGGGCCAAGCCAAGGCCGGTCAGATTGTAAAACAGTGCCTGAAGGTGCTGAGATCCACAGGGAGCCTGCTGCAGTTCTCAGATGAAGATCCAGACGCCCGCCTGCTTTGGCTGGAGAAGGAGGTTGGAGCCTCTGAGGTGGCAGCTGAAGTAGGGATATGGGAAGTGGGGGAGTTAAGAGGGGTGAATTATTTTTGCTATCATGTAACCCCTTCTCTGGGTCAGCACCGACACTGAATATTACAGTATATTTATTGTACTTGAACTAGGAAAACATCTTGTGGTTTATTTGATGAATTTTCCTGCACATTAGATGAGAACTGAAGAGTATTGTTGTTTGAACCTTCTTGATCTGTGTATGCACAGAGCAACTCATGTTGTATATATAAAATCAGATTTTTAAAGCATTGCATACATGCGTGTGGGTGGATTACAGATGAAGCGGCACAACTACACAATTGTCATGATTTAAAGAAAGAAATAGGTAATAGCAACATAATTTAATGAAGTATTGTATTAATCTAAAACAATATTGTATCCAAACAAATACTATATCCACACAAAGCAGGTTGGAAGATACACATCTGAAATCAACTGGAACATTATTGTATTTAATACAAAAGTGTTACGCAGTTATGCTATCAATATAAAAGACCAATAATATCCAGACACGATTAACAAATTGAGTGCCAACCACAAAACGATTGAGGTTTGCATCCAAAAAATATTTCACAATTATCAATATCCTCTGTGGAGGTTTAGGGACATCAACCCAGCCACCACATTCTACCCCTCGTAAACCTCTGGCCATTTTCAGTATCTATTCCGCCGGTTTGGCTTCTTCCGAATATATGGGTTATACTGGTGCGTTCTGTGCCTTTGCTTCATCACAAGGTTGTTTGCTGGCCAGGAGGGGGCAGCATACACGGGTCTGCCGTTAGGAGGAGGTAGGCCATTGTAGCGTTCACCTTGAACATGAATGATAAATGCGTGTTATGACCCTTGAACAGAACATGACCACAAACGTCCTTAAAGAGGATGGGAAAGGAACATCCTAATGCAGTTCACATATAGAACATGTATTAGTCAGTGAGGCAAGATCAGGACTTGATTGAACTGGAAGTCGAGCTATGAAAAACATCCCATCCATCTAACCTTGGTGATGTAACAATCAAAAGTGTTTCATTCATTCATATACAACGTGAAAAAACAAGAATAAAAATAATTTACACACAGTTTTCAGGTACGTGTCGTCCCCCTCCCCAGTAAAGTACAGATCTGGTCACAGTAAATCCAGTGAATCTAGGCCTTACCACCGTTTCGCTCAACGTCACAGCTCCAATAACCAGTGTTGAAGTGAGGGAGTGTATTAAAGCCATTAAAATGCTGCCTCTGCTGCCATGTTGGATCTGCAAAAATAACATTAAAAAATTTAATCCATATTCCCCCCAAAGATTAAATAGTTTTTTTACCCCACACAGTCATACATCTAATGACTTTAGAATGGTAATGTTACATCAACTAGAATTACATTATCAGGTGGCTACTGGCTTACCTGTGTATATGGAGTCATTAGGTGTTATGTGATGGTTACCAGCTCTTGCGTTCTCATACAGGCCTGCTGAGAGATGTGTGGTGGAAATCAAAGATATTCTTCAAGATCCAGTTTCTAATTCTGCTTCTAATCCTAAACACCAATTCTTGTTTGCCTCAATTCCTTGGGAACTCTATACCAGCAAAATGGCGTCTGTGCTGCTGTTTACAGGACATTACATAACAAGAGGCAGACCGGAACAGACGAGTGCAGTAACGTAAAACATGCTCCTGTTTGTAGATACTGGCAACAACGTTACCGTTTTCAAACATAACCAAGCCCCGTCATGAAATTTTAGTTCTAGTCCAATGTTCTGTGAAGCCCATCTTCTTTAGCACAGCGGACCAGACATAAAAGAGTGATGTGACTCTGCGTGTAGTTAGTCTTACCTCTGTAATGGCCAGAGTCTGTTCTATCCTCATGCCCATATGGAATGTGGGTACCATTTGGAAACTGCATACTTTGGTCTAAAATAAAAATGTTACAATGAGAAAGCACAAAAAACATCACAAAACACTTCCTGCACAAAAAACACCACAAAACACTCCCTGCACAAAAAACACCACAAAACACTCCCTGCACCTGGAAATCTGCGCCCCCCCCCCCCCCACGCCACGCCCCCCCCCGGAGGAAAGGCGATTACCTCCATTGTCCAGCTGGTGCATATTGTGCTTGGAAATCTGCTGCTGCAAACCCTCACAAGGACCTAGTGAGGTACACAACACATGCTCAACCAACACTGACGTACTAGTGACCATCAGGCTTACACACACAACCGCACTCTGCCTTCCGCACCAGTTCACCACAGCTCTTTTGGCCAGTACAGACACCGTACATGCAATTCACACTTCTTTTAGTGCCAAATGAAGCCCACAACCATGAGAACACCAGTGAATCCGTGCGAGCGTCACCGTAACGACAACTCCACCTGTATTCGGGACGGTGTCCTCAAGCGGGTGCAGGGGACGTGGGGTGGGAGGGTGTTGGGACTCACCCATGGCTGTGGGCTCGGGCAACTGCACACCCCAGGCCTGGGCGACATGGGCCAGCAGTAGACACGTGATCTGGCGATGTGCCACGCCGTTCCAGTGAATCCCATCCTTCATGCGGTGGTGCAGGCTGAAGCGGAACATGTAGTGCAGGTCCAGAACGTCCAGGCCGTACGCGTCGGCCAGCCTGGCGCCGTAGAAGTTGGCCTCGATCACATCGTAACGCAGCATCGGACCTATGTCCATAATCTGGGGTGGCGGGAGAGAGAATCCACCTCAATAACCTTTTCCACGCTGATAAGAGTTGCTGGTTTGGATGAGCAAAAGTGCTCAAAAGTCACGCAGACTGAATTCTCTTGATGATTCAGCCAACTTGTGATTGAAGTATGAATTTTACCAAAAGGTAAACAGAAATAAAGTCAAGACACAGGTGGAAACGAGAGACCCACCTCTGGTACCAGAAAGCCACCAACTATCTTATTGCCCAGTGGCATGGTCATGTTCCACACCAGAAGACTTTCCTCTGGCAGAATGGCCTTCATCTGCCAAAAAAACTTATTCAGGTTCTCCTTGTAGTCAGTGATCCAGTCACGGTTGTATCTGACCACCAAAAGGGAAGAGACGTTTTGATATGAACAGGCCATCGTATTCCATCAGCTATGAAGTTATACGAAGGCAGGTTATCGTATTCCCTCACAAAGGCAAACTTGAAACATTTCTTTAGTCCTTCAAGGCAGTATTAGGTTTATGATTACATAGCAACCCTATCCTTTACACCATTACCTTGACACATCCCAGACACAAGAGTTGACTATGACCACATCTGGTTTCAGATCCTGCCTGAAGTCAGCAAGGATGCTCTCCATGTAGAGGGAGAAGACTCGTGTGATGAAGTAAAATCGGACCAGGTGGTGGTCCGTGCGGTACTGACGCACCTCCCGGTATTCTGTGCCATTAGTCATGTGACCCAGCTGTCCACCCTCTACCAGGCAGTCCTGTTCAAAGCACAGCTCTCCCTAACGGAAACCGTGACAACACAACAGCAGTTATTGTGGTCTCCTCAAAGACAAGGACTGATCAGAACATTACTGTGCTTTCATCTTATTTGGCCATAGGTAACACTAGACCAATTTCAAAATGTGCCCGTCAACTAGGGGTAAACACACACACACACGCACACACACACGCGCACACACACACGCACACGCACACGCACACGCACACGCACACGCACACACACACGCACACACACACGCACACACACACGCACACACACACGCACACACACACGCACACACACACGCACACACACACGCACACGCACACACACATTCCAAAGTCAAGACATTTCAGACAGATGTCCTTCATGGGCGTACAAGCCCTTTTGAAGATTTCAGAGGTGAAACAATTCAACACAGTAGATGTCTAAATTGCAGCGTTCATTCCTTGGGGTTGTGAAGTACAGAGGTGTAGACTCAGGATGACGCCGACTCTCTTTTTAAGGTTCCCCCACTACCTTGCCTACCTTTGAGATAAAGATCTTGATTGAGAGGAAGATTTATAATCAATCGAATAATAACTCTATGAATGTAGTCTGCTAATTATCTGGATGTGCTAAAGTTAATAAAAAGCCCGGAAGGATCAACTGCTGAACACTGAATGAATGATATGATTTAAACATCTACTGCTTTGAACATGTTTGTGCCCAGAAAACGCCCACTGAGTGCGTACTTCAATGCAATTATGAACAACACTACAGATACATAGACAATATATGAACTGTTAATTTTCATTAACTAGAAGAGCATACCTTGCTTCTTAGTTGGGGTAATATCAGGTAAGAGTCCTTCTGCAAAATCAACACCAAGTCTTTGTACACAGACCGCTGAACTAGAGGACAAATCAAGAATTGCATATCGTATTAGTGGTAGTTTCTGTCGTCTTAAAACGTGATAGTCATAATTTTTCACACTCACTTGAATCCCCAATTACAACAACAAATTTGTTGTGGAGGAGCTGACTAGCTTGATGATGAGTGATGTTCCTCATGATGGCCTCTCCACCCTGACTAGCCCACTTTAGGGGTTCAGCAGTTAGGTAGACAACTAAAGCAGCGAGCCGATTAGTGTGTTTATCAATTAGCCACGATTCACTGGTATAATGCCGTGTTATCTATAAATATATATATTTTTAAACGGCATTGATTTTCAAGCAGGCGGGATCTCGCCGTCGCTCCTGATGAACGTAAGACATCCTCATAAAAGATCATTTACGGGATACACCCCCCACTCGCCAGCTCATCTCTGTTGAGTGACGTCCAGGGGGTTAAATTAACGAAACTAATTAGTTAAACAACTTTACAACTTCAGTCCGCATGCAAATCGACAGCGACCGCATCCTTCGTTATTAATCAGTGATATCCAGATAAACCGCTGTTGGGGCCTTCGCGCTAGCGGATGTAGAAAAACCGCTGTTTTCACATTTCCACCACCAGGAGGCAGTATTGCCAGTTTTCAATCTGATATTTTAACATTTATGTGCAAGCGCCTCTTCTTGCTCACCAAGCATGCATAACTGAACAAAAACGACCTCTCTGATGTGACCACAGTTGTGTTTACAGCTACTATAAAACAAACAAAAATAGTCCGGTAAGTAGTCTATACACCGTGGATGAACACGGTCGTTCATTGAAGCACACGAGCTGAAAAAACAACTAAAAACTTTGGTCTTATAAAATGCTCTTTGAATGTCTTAACAAAAATAATTAAGATAATTTCTGATTATTATTTCTATGAACTGTCTCCTCTGACATTAAATGGAGCTCACTGTGGATTGGTGGGGCAGTCTTATTTTAGCTTTAGCAAATTATGTAATTTAAGGCAATGCAACTTGTCCAAATGCAAATTAGCAGTCAAATGTGAAATAAGGTAAATTTAATTGACAATATTTATGACATACCTGTTAGTACCCATACGCAACGCAATAGCAACAATTTATTGAATAAGACATTAAAGACAGATGATTAATAATCTTAATGAAACATGACTACCTGAGGCTCTCCAATTGCTATTAAATCAGTTTGGTATAAAGCAGGGGTACTCAACTGGCGGACCGTGGTCCGGATCCGGACCCGAACGCAGTCCTGTCCGGACCCAATCTCATTCCTGATTAACTGGATACGGACCAAAACAAAACCGTAGCATTTATTTCAGGGCTATTGAAAAAACACTCCGTCACGAGTGTTACGTTTGCCACCCCCGCTCAACAACTTACGTTCGCCACCCCCCCGCTCAACAACAAGCCTGCCTGGTTGACGCTTCGCGAGCGGCGCGAGGGTCCGCGCGGCGAAAATGACGTAATCGCTGTGGCTCCGCGTGTGCGCGAGTGCCTCGCGCGCTGTCGGTTCGAGAGGTCGTGCACCTCTCGAATTTTGTAACTTCGCGCCGCGCTTCAGCGCAATGAACAAAGTCACGTTTTCAGGGTTCATACACCTTTATAAGGTGGAATTAAAGCACTTGTACGTCACTTTCAAGGTCCATTTCAATATTTCCCAGCATGTTAAACATAATTAAGTTAAATATTTATACATATACTCGAAATAATTCGCTTTTTATCACATTATTTAATGGTTGTTTATTTAAAAAACGCCCAATCTTCACGTCTTCACGTTCTCTCATGTTTCGTCCTGGAATTACAAGAGGCTCGTATTTGTTAACCTAATACAAGAGAACTATTCAGTCAGACAGCTATTTGTTGTGAAACCAAGTTACAATTTCAAGCATTTTAAAGTACTTTAACCTAAATTCCAGCACTTTTCAAACCTGAAACATATAGCAACATTAAAATTGGTCAGGTAAATGTTCATTCCCCTGTTTTGAGGGGTGTTTCTACCACATATCGTTTCGGACAAAACGCCTATCGTTTCCGAGAACACTGCAGTGACGCTCGCGAAAGTATAAACGCCTCAACCCACCCCCCCGAGTGGTTCGTGTGATATATAGACAATATGCTAAAATAACCCACATTCCAGAATCAATTTAATGATTTATTTTATTTAATGGTTTCTATTTTATTATATTTAAAGCAGAATAAAGAAAGCAAATAAAGTTATATTTATAAGAACACAAATATCCACAAATTTGTCCCTTTTCTACACAGGAAAGCCAGTCT
This sequence comes from Brachyhypopomus gauderio, assembly GCF_052324685.1. Classification (NCBI taxonomy): domain Eukaryota; kingdom Metazoa; phylum Chordata; class Actinopteri; order Gymnotiformes; family Hypopomidae; genus Brachyhypopomus; species Brachyhypopomus gauderio. The sequence goes on from NC_135224.1 coordinate 8,990,490, forward strand.
AGCCAACAAAATGCTTTCAAAATGTTTAACATTGAACAGCTGAAATGAACGATTAATGAATCTCAATGAAAGCTTTTTTCCCTTGAAATAACAGAATACAAAAACAGAAACAACCCCCTACCCTAATAAAAACAAAACAGGAACCATTACCGAACTTAGAAATCAAACGTGTTTGGTACTTCCAACTGATCTTGAAAATTGCAGAGCAGTTAAGAGTAAAAGATACAAACACAGTGTCAACAACTGAAATGGTCAACCAGATTTTTGGAGTTCCAAGGTCCAGCGTTGTTGGCTAAGAACCGTTGGTTCACCAGAGTCTTGGCGTCCTGATACAACTCTGCAGCCATCTGGAAAAATATATTTAATGTCTAGGTACATATGTGTAAAGGAATTCTTTAAACTTGGTTATGAAGCACGGACATATTCAACCCATGTAATCAAAATTCAAGTTCTGGATTTTGTAAATCACTGCAAATTAATTCTTATCTATTCATCTCTACAACTTTGGCCTTTGAAGACTTTGGGGTGTGATTAATAAGCTTAATAGGTGTGATTGAGCATGTGATGAGAGTGGCCAGTTAATTACATTAATTCAATAGTGCAGTATCAGAGTTTAGATTCAAAGTCCAGAGCTGAATGCCTCTCTGCAATAGATAACTTGTGTGTGTGTAATGTTAGATATTAGATATCTATATATAGATATAGATTAGATATCTATATATAGATATATAGATAGATAGGGAGAAGGCAGGAATGGGGACATGTTCCAGACAGAAGACCTGTGCCCGACACGAGCAGGTTTCCCCAAGGGTGCAGAATTTATTCTTATATTCGGTACTAATATATATACATCATTTATGACTGTAAATCATACAACTTTGTATTGACTTCGTAACACATGATCAGTCAGCCCTCGTGGTATATAAGGACAGGCAGCATGAGCAATAAACTAGAGTGATTTTGGTGAAGTAACCATTCTGTGTGTGTGTGTGTGTGTGTGTGTGTGTGTGTGTTGCTTTCACTGACTGACGCTCTCCGAGCTTGTAACTTTTCTTACAGAGAGACCCTGGTTGTTGTGAGATATATAAATATAAAAAATAATTAAAAAGTATTCAGCCAATAAACCCTCCAACTGAGTCAAATACCTTAGCTTTGTTGTAGGTCAAAAATGACAGGCGGTCTTGTTGACCATAAAGCTTGGCCACCTTTCTGAAGCAGAAGTAATGGGCTCTTTTGCATAGTCTACTGGTGAACCCAGGCCCACTCACAAATGGAGAGCTGGGAAAAGGAAAAAGGGTTTTATACAAACTATATTTTATTGCTAAAGATTTAGCTACTGGTCAGAACTGAAAAATAGATGTCTGAGGCTTACCAACTGATAGCATAGCCAGTGGTACTGTCTAGAATCTCAATGCTGGGATCTCCCAAACACCAGTTGATACTGAGGTCTTTGCAGACATCTGAGCTCACGAGTGGCCCCACTTTTTCTCCATTTTGAAAGAAGATGGTTGTTTGCTTGTATGGAGGGGTCAGAAAATCATTCAAATCAGTACCCAGGCGCTTGTTGACGGTGTCGTATACTTTTTCAGAGTAATTACTGGGGTCACCTAGACAGCAAAATAAAACCAAAAAAATTAACAATTAGTAAGTAATGACGCGCACCCAACTTTGTGAGTATGGGGTACATCTTTCAGGTGTTTCATGGTAAGAATCCTGGCAGATGAACACCAACCCACACGTTTGACCTTACCAACTACGGCACTGGTGATGTACAATGGCTTAATGAAGTGACTAAGCAATGCTCCTTGAACTCCAGTGACGGTCCAGCGGGTGAGTTTGGCACTGGCAGACATGCAGCAGATCCGAGCACTCCAGACACCGGGAGGCAGGAAAGCCGAAGGGATCAGGGAGCCTTTGGCGTGGTACTGTAGTTTCAGTGACTGGTAGTCACTGCTCTGGGACATCCTGTGGAATTAAACACTATTATTACTGACCAATAGCAGTTAAAAAACAGAAGAGGAAAAAAAATGTGTTAGTTTCAGGATGTCTGAGATTTAGACTATATTTTGTTGGTTCAGAAAATACTGGTTGATTTAGTTTAATGCAAAAAAAAAAAAACTACAAGGCATTTAGAACAAAAGGCAAACATGCATGGAAAATGTCTCAATGTCAGAAGTTAAGCTGAATAAAAGTGTGTTTTAAAAAGCAAAACGAATAGATGAAAACAAACACAACACAACAGAAATTCTTAATCAGGTGTGCACTCACATTAGTGTGCATTGCGCTGCTCCTTTGGGGGTCTGGTTGGTATAGAGGTGCAGGTAGATGTGGGGTTTGAGCTCAAGCAGTTGTTCTGGAGTGCTCTGGAACACAGAGCGGTCTCGAAGCTTTGGTTCACTGCTACAGAACAGCAGCAGCTGCTTATACAGATAACTGATAATCAAGAAGATAAATGGCTGTTAGTATTCATAGTAGTGTAAGTAGTCCAGACGTAGTGTACAGACTCCTTTCACAGAATGGAGGTCTCCATGCCTCACGCCCTCAACCAGCACTACATGGACAGCCAAACAGCCATCGGGTACAACTTCCTTCAGCCTCACAGCCCCCCATCTCACACCCAATTGCTCCTCAACACCAATTACACCCCACAAGCTCTCAACAATTACCCAATCAGACAAACTGGCCTCAAGAACTACCCCCACAACTACCTCTCTCACCCATCCCTACCCAAACAGCTACGCCGTCAGCCTCTCATCCTTCTATTTTCCTCCACTCGTTCTTCATCCTTTCCTCCATCCTCCCATCGGATTTCCTAGAATCTAGGACCTAGATCGTATAACTCCCTTGATTTTCAATATATATCCATCAAACTTTGTGAAAAGCTGCATTTCAAACTGATAGCATACCTTCTATCATTTCATTCATATATCTGGATTAGGACTAATTGGTTGTGGGGTAGTTAAGGTTATTTAGTAGTTCTAGTTTTAAGGGTAGATGTTGAGGGCAATTTAGCTGTCAGGGTAGTTGTGAGTGGTTGAGGGGTTATTTAGATTTTTGTTGGCTTGACAAAACAGCTAATAACCAATTAAAAAACTTAACATTGATAACCCAAAAATTAATTATTAATTATTAAAATTAAACATTGTTTAAATGTGAAATTAAATGGAATTTGCTTTGGGGTTTAATAATAACTGGTGCTAGTTAGTTTGATGTCAGTTTGAATTTCAGTGCATTCAAAAACGAGGGCACCTACTGTACCAGGTGCTTTCTATTAACTAAAAATAGGGGGTTATGTTTCCTACCTTTTGAGGGCTCTGCGGGCGATAACGATGGCGTGGCAGTCATGGACGACCGAGCCCGTGAAGTTGAGCCAACTACTGCAGCAGCTCTGCCCAGTGCCCAGCGCCACGACTTCATAATGTTCACAACCCTGGCCTCCTGTGTCAGTCACCTCTGGTGCACAAACAGATGTTCACATGCTCAGTTGAAGGCAACACAACGACGGTCAGCAGACAGAAACGAGCTGTTCTGGGGTTCCTGCGCAAATACAGTTGTGACAAACAAAGATATTCAAGTTGTGATTCGAATAGAGTTCACAAACGTTTGTCACAACTGTAGAGGCAAACGGGCAGCAACTTTTTAATACACAAACAGGAGCTACACAAGGCAGCGTTGTCCCTCACACACACCTCTCTCCAGCACGAACGCAGCAAGGCTGCTCTTACTGCTGTAGTACTCTGGACACTCCCTCAACAACATGTCGAAACGTTCAGTGCACACGGCTGCCACACGCTCCTTATGCCACTCTGTGAACTTCACTGAAAGACAACAGGCAAAGCGATCAACCAATCACTTCTAAAGATGTATCCATGTATCCTCAGTGAAACGGTGCCACGCAGAAAACTGAGCATCATATCTGAACTACCTCCAGTCCTCTCCTCTCTCTTGGGAGAGCTTTCTACATCGTCACCCTGCTCTAGTAAGGTGATCTCCCTTTCTGACGTGCTTCCGAAGCTCCTGAGTGAGAAGCAGTCCAGCTGGTCCATTTCTTCGTCCTCATCCTCATCCTCGAAGAAGGTTGGGGCTTCAGGCGTGTGGGGCTCCTCGGACGGGGCTGGACACTGGGCATCAGGAGGACCGGTTAGGCTTCGTCCATCAGCTTGAGGAGAGGGCCCAATCCCATAGCCCTGGAGAGAAGGCGGCCCGAGGCTCGCCCTATTCAGACCAAAGGTGGGTTCCCGCTCAGAGGCAAAGCGCATGGTCAGGGAAGCTGCCATTCGTGGGAGGCGTTTCCCTTCTCCGCTGTTGCTGTCCATGATCTTGTGTCAAATGCTGCTGTGACTGTTCACAAAAGGTCCAACGTAAATTCATACTCATAAATTCATACACAAAACACACCTTTACTGATGGAGGAAAGGTCAAAAGGAATAAGCTCATGTCAAGAACTCGGAACAAGAACGGTTAGAATTCAAATGTCAGATTTTACAGGAGAGCACAAAATTTAGCCGTACTATGCCCTTATAATGTATTTTAAATATGTTAATTTATTTATATATGTATATATCTGTGATGTGACGTTTGTAAAATGGGAAAATTTGTGTTTTAGTTAGCTGTGTATTACCAAGCTAACTACAACTGGATTAGACAGAACATGCGAGGCGCAGCAGCGATACAAAAATATCGAGGAATTCAACATACTGTGGCTGGCATACAAAAAATAAGCAGAGACCATATGTCTGCGAAATATGCGTCTACACACCTGACTTACCGGTTTTTCCTCAGCTAACCAACTACTAGGTTTAACCGATATAATCTTCTCCAACTAGCTGGAAACTAACTCGGACTCACACTAGCGAGGCCTCGGTCACGCACGTCCTCTCGTTCGCAATAACGAAGCTTCGTTTGATTGGCTGATTTGACTCGTTTCCTCAGCCAATCACGTGTCGTTAGAACTGTGGGACTTGGCGCGACTTTCAGATTTGTAACTCGAAGTTGGCGGGAGATGTCAGAGCCTCCTGCGACCGGAATACGCTGCGGGGGGAGTTATGAAGTAGCTAAATCCAATATTCGCTTTGTGTTTCTGTTATAACGGACTTGCCGATAAAAACAAACAAAAACATGGAGGATTTTGGTGTTTATGCCTTATGTGGAGCTGATGAACCGCCTCGACTGATTGTAAAGTAAGTAAAGCAAGCCAGTTCGCAAGTTACAGTATAGTTAGCTAGCAGATTGGCTAACCTACTTACATAGGTAAGAGTTCACTTAAACAGCGAATGCTATATGAAGTTCAAGATGAATATCGCACATCATTTGTGATGCTCTTTAAGGATAACTGCATACTGATCTCAATGTAACGTGAACCAACTGTAGCTAACGTCTACTTATATAGCCCAAGGTTTTGTTAATCAAAGCTGGCAATCTACGCAATACATATTCCATAACATGAAGTGAAGTCTAGGAAAAATGGCCAAATGTACATTAGCTAGCTATACGAAATGGAACACACCTCTGTAAGCTAACCTAGTTATCGTTTCGCCTTTTGTGGCTGAGATGTTTACAAAACCTTGTTTACTTCTTTACAAAACAGCCCCATAATCTATACTGGTTTCCTAATGTAATGTCAACTAGCTGGCAGTTAGGATACATCCGAACTTATTGATGTAAATTAAGTTAACAGTAAGTCACGTTTCTCGTGAAAACGGTAGCTAATTGTTAGTTTGTTTCTACATCGAAAGCTTGGACATTGTTTCCAGGATTTTCTGGGTTCTTTGATAAGATAAGTTAGAGGTTCCGTCTCCAGCTGGTGGCCGGAAGTGTCACCAGTCTCGTCCTGACAGGAGAGACCCGCAGCCGCAGAGCTCACTCACAGACCCGTGTGGTTTATTCGTCTCTGGAGACACCACGGTGGGATGTAACACCAAATGATGGGCGATGTGGTTATATATTTTCAGTCCTTATATTAAGTCCCTAACACAGGTAACTTAAAACATCTCAGACATTTGTTAAATATAAGCAGTTGTACTTGATTTCAGTCTTTCATGAGTATCATTTAAGGCCTAATAATAGTGTTTTTGGACATGTGGGTTTATAGTGCATTAATGTTTTTTATTATCCACCAGTACATCCTCAAACATATGACTTAATAGTGTGATTTTAGAAAATACAAGAATGTTGCATGGAAATGCATATACGATTTTGCTGTTCATTGGTAGATTCATATAAAGTTTTAATAAATCTTGTAATGTTATCAAATTTATAAACTATTGGAAATAAATAATTTCCAATAAACAGCAAATAAGTGGGGAGTGTAAAGTAAAACAGTTACCAAGCCTTCCTGCATATATTTGGTGAATATCAAATACTAAAATAACTCTTACATGGTCTGAAAAACAAGTTCAACATTTGTTTCTAGACTCGGTCTCATTTTGCGGTGTGTTTGGCAGCTGGCAGGGAGAAGCAGCCATTATGTCAGACTGTCTGCCTCCAGTCTTGATTTGTGAGCATCACTGATGAGTATTCCCTACTGCTGGCTGAAGATTGAACACCCTCTCAAAGTTAAAGAGATGATTAGCTAATTAGTCGTTCCAGTAAAGTTAGTTTGAATGTATTTGAATCTTTTTTTAAGGATTCTATATATGAAAACCACCATCAGTGAGAAAAATGTGGTCCATTATGGTTCATTAATATTTCATCCCAAAATTATTTTTGATTTGTTTTGTCTTTTGTTAAAGATCCTTTTAAATATTGGTAAATACTTCCACTAAACATTCCATAAAATTAATATTCTATTATTTGAGTGTACATACAAGAACCACAACCTCAACCAGTCATAATATTTATAAAATATTATTAATTATTCAGTAATTATTAAGTCATAATAGATTCTATATATGGTCATGCTACACAATTGTTTTGTGTCAGGAAGTTGTGTCCCTATGTTCCGTCGCATAGGGAGCCTCAGAAGCCATAGTCCATTACCCCCCCTTGATCTCTTATTAACTGTGGCATTATGAATTCTGTATAGAAAGAAGAGACACAGTGTTGTTGGGTAGTTCAAAACCCTTTTTCCCCATCATCCCAGATGCGTGTCTGGTGCTTCTGTCCCAACCACAGACATAAAACCCCCTCGGACAACAGACACTGAGTAAACAGAAGATCATGTGATTGGGATTGTGGGAGACTATATGGTATAGGTCAAGGGTCAGGAACCTATGGCTCGCAAGCCAGATGTGTATCTGGCTCGCAGGATAAATTTTAGCTGATGAAGTAATTAATAATTCCACTGACATTTTAAAGTAAAAATATTACAGAAATCACAGTGTTAAAAAATACATTTCAAAATTTAAAATGCATTCTCATGCATTTTAATCCATACATCTTTTTTTAAAACCACACCTGTTCAGGGTTGCAGGTGGCTGGAGCCAATCCCAGCTGTCCTTCAGGGTGCGGGAGGGTTCGGCACAAAAACTCTACTTTGATTGGATAATACGGTAGCCCACATGGATTGAGTCGTAGTCAGCTAGCTAATTTATGCAGAGCAAAGCCTTTTGACAAAGAAGACGAAAAGAAAAAAATATTCTACATTTCAGCACAAATGGACAGAGAGTTTTGCCTTTGTGGAAAGTGCAGGTTCTGCGGTGTGTTTAACAGGCTGTGCACTGAAATAATCTCATTGATGAAAAGGTCAAATATAAAGCGACACTTCGACACACACCATGCTACATTTGCATATATGCTGGAACTATCCAGTGTGGAACCGCAGGAAGAAATACAGACTTATTATAGTCAACAGTTGTTGGTCTTACTTAAAAATTCACACATTTTGCTAGTGTCACGTATGGCCTCGCCCCCTCCCTTAGCTGTCACTCCGGGTTCCCTCATGTCTGTGCTCCTTGCCCGTTCGTCCCGCCCTGCTCGTTTGTCTCTGTGATTCCTCGTTTGTTGCCACGCCCCTGTATTATCATTCCCACCTGTTCCTTGTTTCAGACCTGTGTATATCTGCCCCTGAGTCTCTCTTGTCCTTCGTCTGGTATTTTGGATGTTTGGTTGTTTTGTTCTCTCGTACTTTGTGATTCGTGTGCCCTGTTCCTGGTGTTTTTACTCTCGATTGGTTTATTCTCTGTTCAGTGTTATTCTGCCTGGTTTTGTTTCGTGTCTGTCTTTATCATGCCCCTGTACTTGTCTCAGTTGGATGGCTCTCTGGTTATGACCCCTGCCTGTGACTTGGACTACGATTATGGAATGCCCTGTAATAAATCTCGCTCTTCTCAGCATTTGTGTCCGTCCTCTCGCTTCGCAGCGCGAGCTACGTTACAGCTAGTAACTTGCAAATGGCCAAGCAAACTACAGAGGACTGTGTGTCCAACTGTGAACAAAATGAACAGATTACAGACATGATGGCAAATTAATTTAAATTGCTGAAAAGCACATTGACATGAATAGCTGAAAAGTTAAATGGAAGATAATTATGGAAGTGTATTTGTTTCTGATCCACTCTGTGTTTCCATCCACCCATCCATTATCTTTATTGCTTAATGCTGCTAGTCAGGTCACTGGGCGAAGGCAGGGTACACCATGGGCAGGTCGCCAGTCTACCACATGGTCAACACACATACACAGACAATTTAGAGTGACCAATCAACCTAACACGCGTGTATCAGGACTGTGGGAGGAAACCGGAGTACCCGGAGAAAACCCATACAGGCACAGGGAGAACATGCAAACCCCACACAGAGCGGACCGACCAAGAACCAAACCCAGACCAATTTGTTGTGAGGCAATAGCGCTAACCACTTCACCACCCTGCCGCCCCAACTCTATGTTTATAAAATTTAAATAAATAACTACTGGGGAACTGTACATTTTTTTCCCTTTATTTTAGCATCATGTTTTTTAATTTAGTAAGGTAAAGGGATTATTAGCACTGTTAAAATACTATTGTATCAAGCACCATTGTTTAAATCTCTATTGCTTTCTCACTGCCAAGGTTTCATGTGGGTCTCACATGGGCTTCTGAAGTGCAGTTCACCATCCATCCTCCACAAGGTGGAGGAATTACTCTTCTTACCAATTAGTCCTCTTAACAAGATGGCAGTTAGGTCTCTCACCGAAGTGTCATAGGCACAGTGGATGACAAAAGTCACAACAGACATGTCAGCAGGGTGGGGTGGAGGGTAGTCACGAAGCCAGGGTAATAAATGGCACATGGGTCACCATGTTTTCAGAACAGACATCATCACAGTAGTGGCATATATCGGGGGGGGGGGTCTTTGATCCTGCACCTTGCACATATTGGCATGCAGACAGATCCTTTGAAGTAATGCCCACTTCTTATCCCTGAAGGTCATTGCATGCGTAGGCCTTAATAAACCAATGGGCAGACTTGCTAGGAACAATCCACTTAACGGAGAATGGAAGCTCGACTCCAAATGTAACAGTGTTTGGAACCGTTACAGCCGGGGCGATGGTTTGTGGATCTGTTTTAATCTCTGCGTGATCAGAGTCTCTGCTTGGATCTTCTTGACATTGACCAGACAGAGAAAGAGGCATCCGTCAGCAATTTTGGTAGCCCCTCGATGGCCAGGAACGCGCTGGCTGGCAGAGGTCACTCAGCTTCTCCAGAGCAATACATGGCCTCTCCCATTGCACAGGACCTGCTGACCCAGACGAAGGTCAAAAATGAGTCGTCCTTACCCAGAGAGCCAGGCTGTGTGAGCTTGTCCTGTGTGTGGTTCAACTTGAGCACGATGGGACTCCCACCGAATGTGATGAGGGCTGTTGAGAATGCTGGAGCTTCCTCCACCAAATCCCTTTATGGCTACAAGTAGAGAACGCTTGAATGCTGGTGGGAGGACAGACGGCGGTGATATCATGTCTAAAGGACTTGACGGACAAGGGGAACGCTTTCTCATCCGTAAAAGCATACTTGGCAGCGAATGCACTGCATCAAGGGCTTCGGGGGGGGAACCGGTGGGACGGCACACCTTATGTGCCATTTTATGACGGGGTTGCATGGGGTACTCCCTGTTTCTAGAACAGCGTCCATCCTGAGATTTATCACTGGTGCTGGGGGCAGTTTCTGTTTCCCACTTTGGGCCTTTGGATCTGGTAGATCTTGGGACTTTATTGTTCAGTGTGACTCATTTACTAGTCTTGGCCTCAGCAAGGTGTATTAGCAAAATGCAAACGTTCTCAGTGACTGTTGCACTGGATTATAGAGCGGATTGCCTTAGCATACTCCTGCAAGGGCATGTCCCATCTGAATTGACTTAGTGGGTGTACAGAGGGTATTTAAGGCAGATTTAACGAGCAACAGGGAAGTTATAATATCCTAAATATTGAAACAAATGCTTTTTTTCAACAAATGCTACGTTTCTCTCTTTAACGGTTTCTCTGATGGCATGATTGAGGTGTCTCACGGAAACACCCTCCTTACTCAGGCAATGTGAGGAAATGAAATGTCTGTCTTGAAGGACACAAGTGTCATGGCTGTCAGCCAGCCAATAGCTGGCGTAGTGGTTCTGAGGCAAACACAGAAGGACGTAACCCATACTGAGACACGTCACTCACGTTGTCAAACAAAAGGATTAATCTCATAGTTTTTCTTCCTTCTATAGTCATAAAAAATACTTTTGTTTTTAAGGATATTGGTCTAATGTGTTTCTTTATAACTACTCCACAGTATCGGTGAGCCTGGGAAGAGGTGTGTTGCAGTAAAGCCTGGTGTCCAGCAGATTGTACTGTTCACAAGAGGAAGATGGGGAAAGTGTACTAGTGTTTCCATACAGCTCAATGACAGGAGCAACACACCTATCATACAGGGCAAATTAACTGCTTCCAACAAGTAGGTTTGCTTCTTTAAATATATTTCTTTGCTCACATTTTACCAAGGACGCAAGGTTTTGTACTATGATGCCTAATTTTTATCTTCCAGGTGTGTTTCTTGGGAGTCCTGGGAAGATGACATGTGGTCCAATGGGACAACACTAACTGTGCAAATTGAGGGGGTAAATGATATCTTGAAATCAAGTTATTGGTATATACACACATCTTTAAATGAAGTAATGTTGAAAGTTACCTGGGGCTGTGTTTTAGGTCAAACGCAGGACGTCTGATTCAACACATGCTAATGCCCAGAAGGAATGCACTCCAAAGGTAAGGTATTACCCGAGTTCCCTTTTGATGTATTTCTGAGATAACGTTAATTACTCTTCAGACCGTGTCGTGTCCTTCTATGTTTCTAGTGCAATGCCACAACTGCCCCGCTACCTCGAGGGGGCCTGGGTAAGAGGAAGAGATCCGAGGGAGAGGACGAGGGCAAAAGAGGAGCCGGGGAACGGGAGAATATTTGCCCGAACTCTTCAGAAAAGGCAACGTCACAGCGACGAGGCAGGAACAGTTCCTGCGCTGGACAGACACGCTTGTTTGTGCAAAAAGAAGAGCAGACCACCACTCGCGCGCCTCAGAACTGTAGAACCAAAGGCAAACAGGCCAGAACGCCCACACAAACTGGTGAGTGTGTGTGTGTGTGTGTGTGTGTGTGTGTGTGTGTGTGTGTGTGTGTGTGTGTGTGTGTGTGTGTGTGTGTGTGTGTGTGTGTGTGTGTGTGTGTGTGTGTGTGTGGTGCTGGGTGATAAAACAATCAGAAATTAATGGCAATAAATTTAAGGTTGATATAGACACAAAAACTGCAAGTGATTTCGTTTTGCCTTGCATGTCAAAAATACATGTGTATGTCCTACTGGAAAACATTGTTTGAGCTATCAGCACTGAAGAAAACTCTGAAAACGTGTTGGAACCAACAGGCTAAAGAGAACTGACGGCATCCTCCAAAGCTGAGGAATTTGTTGACAAAAGAGTTACCATGACATCAGTTGTATGGAAGTGGTTTGGATATCAGAAATCTGAGGAAAGATATGAGATGGATGGCAAAATATGTTGTTTGTCGGTGCAAAAACCAACAGAGAATGGGATCAAAGATGGGAAATGCAACAAATATTTTCCGTTTTCCACCCGTGACCCTTTGTGCAAATGCAGCCGATGTTGGTGCGTCGTTTTAGCTACTGGGGCTGTTCCAAAATGACAATAAATCGTGCTCTTTTGTTACCAAAAGGAACGAGGATATAACATGCAGATCTTTAAAAATCGAGCTGTTAAACCAGTACATATGAATTTTTTTTTTTTTTTTTTTTGTGTGTGTAACGCAGATGAAGCACATTTGTACTATTTAAATGTTTCAGTTCTATTATTTTATGTTTTTGCAAATTAACTAATATTCTAAAGTTTACCTAATATTCTTGGGCCTCAGTCATTAGCAGGATTCTTGTCAAGCTAGTAACATTATAAAATTATGTATTCTAATAAATGTCAATATGGAAAATAATATAGTACTTTTTTCATATTGTCCACCCCTAATTGTGAGGCTTGGCCCACAAGCCTGGCTTTTAGTGTTGTGCATGAATTGTATAATTACAATGTTGTATGCAAACAACAAGGTTTAAAATCACGTGTCCTTTTAAGCTCTTGTAGACAGTCCTTCGGGTCGGTGGGGTCAAACACTCTCTGCCATTGACCCTCAGACAGCCATATTGATTGGAGGACAAGGTGCCAGAACACAGTTCTGTAAGGATCCTATCTGGAAGCTGTGTACAGGTGAGTTTGTGTCTTCTATCCAAAGAGCGTGTACCTTTCATTTTGCAGTGTTCTGACAACGGCACTTTTCCCTGAACATTCCAACTGTTGTCATCTTCAGAGGACCTGTCTTGGGTACCAGCTGAAACTCTAGCGGAAGGCCCAACCCCAGAGGCTCGGATTGGCCACACTGCGACATTTGACCCCGAGTCGAAGCGAATCTTTGTGTTTGGTGGCTCCAAAAATAAGAAATGGTTCAATGATGTCCACATTCTGGACACACAGAGCTGGCGCTGGACCATGGTCGAGGTCAACTGGAGTTATTTTCCCCTTTCTCTCCCTACACAGTGCTGCTTGTCCAAACACCAATTGAACTGATGTTATTTGACATTCTCCACTCAAGTCCCACCACAGTGTCTGGCTGGGCAAATTCTCGTAATCTACAGATTGTGTGAAATAAACTTTTCTACCGCTTACATTCTCAGGCACAAGGTAAAGTTCCTCCTCTGGCCTACCACAGTTGCACACTGTTCAGGGGAGAGCTCTTTGTGTTTGGAGGGGTGTTCCCTCGTCCGCACCCCGAACCTGATGGCTGCAGTGACTCTTTATACATCTTCAACCCTGAAATGGCCATCTGGTACCAGCCTATTGTGAATGGACACAAACCTGCTCCTCGCTCTGGGTGAGTGTGAAGGGTCAGATCATGAGATGAATGATAATGAAAGGTCAAATCAGGATTGATGTAATTTATTTGTTCTAGTCCTGCAGTTTGTGGTGAAAATCGTGCTGATGTGTGGTTGTGAATATTTCACCTGTGTGTGATGCAGAAAAATGTGGTTAGATAATTGAAGCTGAGTCATTTGATTGAGTCCTCTTCTCCTCCAGGCATTCTGCTTGTGTGATGCAGGGGAAAATCTTCATTTTTGGAGGCTGGGACACGCCTGTCTGTTTTAATGACATGTTTCAGCTGGACTTGTGTAAGACACCTATTATTTTACTGTTACTGTAGTGATTTTGTTGTTAAAGGCTAAATTGACGTTCCCGTTGATGCAGAAATTGCAGTTTAATCCTTATGGCAGGGTCTAATTAATCAATGCAGCGAGTTAGTGATGCTGGGATTACTAACACTTTTGCATTTATGTTTGGTTCATGGTTCTGTCAAATGCAGGACTAAAACTCTTCTTTTAGACTACACTTTTTACCCCTTTCTTCGGTTGGCGTGCTTTGTTAAGTCCCTTTAATTTGTGATGAATGCTTCACCTTGGCCAACATTTACTTTTAATCCTTTTCAATCATTATTGATTTGTTGTCTCTAATTGTGTGGTTGTGTGACTTTTTAAGGCTTGATGGAGTTTTCACCTGTGCAAACAAATGGATCATCCCCTTCACCAAGAAGGTACCTGTTGTATTTCAGTTGACATTTACATTTTCTGCTTATTTTCTAATTTTCATGAAACTCCAGCTACGTGCATTTGAACATTATTCAATAATCTTGAGCTATTCACCGATTCTTCTTTTTTTCATCCGTAGTGAGTGCCTAAACAGTTTTATTTTAGCATAATTGATTAAGCCATTACTCAGAATTAAAACAGCTAGGGGTGGATGTTAAACAGTCGTTTCCTGATTGTTTAACATTGACATTCGTTGACCTTTGAACCTTGACCTTTGTCACAGCTGGCATGGCTGTGCTGCTCTGTCTGATTCCTGTTTCTTGGTGCATGGAGGATATAATGGGAACAACGCACTGAGCGATGCCTTTATCTTCAACACAGGTGGGCATTGTTTCCTGCACACTGTCATCATTTAGTTGATTTGCAAAGCCTTATTGGCAGTAGCTGTACTATATATGCTGTTGATGTGCATCAGAAGTTATCATTAATGTTATACAAATTTGTTTAAGTTCATAACTGCTCCTAACTCAGAGTGGAGTCAGTAGACTCGCATTTTATGTGTTAATATGCTGCTCATGGGTGCAAATCTGTAACTTAAGAGCACAGAGAAGTTTTCCATGCAGTTCTCATCATATCTGTCCTCATAAATGCCCCCGTTAGCCAACTCTTTAACTGTGCTTCTCAGAACAAATTGCACTTCATAATACACAACACACAATAATATTCAGTGAACACAATGCATTTTTAAAATGACCCACCTATACCTCCATGCATTCATCTAACCTCCACCCCCACACCCCCACAGGACACATTCACAGTGAGGGTCTTCTGGGAAAGACTGGCATTGGACTGATTTCAGTTCCCACCTTCGTTTCATGTAGTTTCAGCTTGAAAGTCAGCAAATCTGCACCTTGTTTTTGCAATTCAGGTTTACATGAACACAAGGACTATTTTGTCTTTTGGGCTTGTCCTGTCAGCTTGTGCTTGACCGTATGGCATGGGTTTGAAATCTGAAATGTCATTGTGACTGGAGTGAAATGGCTCACTCAACAGGGCCGTGTGTGTGTGTGTGTGTGTGTGTGTGTGTGTGTGTGTGTTTTAATCAATAGACACAAGTTGCTGGACCTCTTTGGCACTGTCTCAGCTAACCTCAGAGCCACGTGCTGGACATTCTATCATCACCATGGCAACAACATGCATAAAGGTATCTCACACATCCTAAAAATGCACAGTAAAAGGATCATTTCATGGTGGGGAAAAATGTCTCGACATTCGAGTCTAATTTTCTTTGTCTTATGCAATTTTTGTTCAGCTCGTGGGAGTTCATTGTTTGTTTTCTTTTGTCCAAGGGGTTCTCTGGTGAGCAGGATGAGTTTTCAGAGACGTCCTCACAAGCCTTGCTGATCTTTGGGGGAGGAGATAACGAAGGCGGCTTCTTCTCAGATTTGATCATCACGCCAGTAAAGGAGCTGTGTGAATGACAATATTTGAATGGTGAAAGACGATGAAGCTATATGTTTTCACTTTTTCTCAAATAAATTTATTTACTTTAAGATGTGTTCTAGACTCGTAAATAAAAATAAATATTGTGGGGGGCTGTTGTTAAAAAAAACGATGGAATAATTGAGAAAAGGGGTGTATGGCTCCCTGAGATAATTTTTTTTTATGTGAAATAGTTTTCTGTTTTTCTAGTCTAAAGGCATAATTGCTGGTTTGCAGTACTGTACCTCTATACCCTTCTATTGCAAATGGCTAATAGACTTTCAAAACCTGTACTGAGAACGCCTCAATTATGCTGTTGTAAACTAATTATTTTAAAGGTTATAATTATCTGTTAATATGCATTGAAAGTGTTGCATTATCTTATATTCTGTGTCTCATTTTGTGTATCCATCCAAGGCATTTTTGTTGCACATTAGTGAGACCACATGCTGCATTCATGCTTGAAAGATCTGATCTGAGAGCTGTTCACAATTGCCTTGTAAGTGAAATAAAACATCAAATAAAATGAAATAAATATTTTTTATTATTAACGCAGAACCCCGAGAGTGTCGTGTTTCTAAAATGGTAGCTGCACAGACTTTCACTTCCTAACATATAGTGGGCGAGGGCCGCTTGGTGTCAGCCTACATCTTGTAGTCGGCCGGCCGAACCGGCGAATACCGCAGTACTCCGTCCGCGCGCCGCTCGGCTCCTCTCGGCTGGTTCCGACGGTATCCGAGCGTGGACCGTCGCCGCCCCCTCGCGCTGCGTCGGCCAGCCATGTTGCCTCGTGCCTGTTCCGGTATCTAGGCGGCTCGTCTCCACTTCGACGCTCGGACGCTGAGGACGGTTTTGATATATCACGAGCAGCCGCCGTTGGCGGTCAGTAAGGACGGGTCTCGGTTTAAGGGGCGGCGGTAATGGACGTGTACAACTTCGGACGCCACCCTGGACTGTAGTTAGCCAGCCAGCTACTTTACACGTATCGGGGGGGTTTTGTTTGTGTCTCTCCCTCTCGAGGAAGCGCAGACCCCGGGTACTCGGATCACCCAAGACCGGAGCATCGCGATTTTTCCCCCGGATCTTCTGGAGCTGTCGGGATTGCCCGTGTGAAAGCGAGCCGACCAGCGAGCTGACATCTCAGGCTTGGTGTTTTTAACCGAGGTGGCTCCACGGTAGTCCGCCTCGCCGCGCTCTTTCGGGCGACTACACGGGCGTTTTGACGCCGCCGCTCGGTTCTTCTCGTCGGGTGTCGCACCACCACCGTCGGGTTCGTTTCTCCGCGTTGTTCGTGTTGGTGGCGTCCGTCGTTGTGTGTGTGGTTTTCCCGCAGCGGTGTCGTTCAGCTAAATGATCCAGGTCGGCCTGACATACTTGACTTGTATCTTTAACGTGACAGGGGGAAAGGTTCGCCACAACTTTCCGTTTCCCTCGCCGAGTCTCTTTAAGTTGTGCGGGAGGATGAACGGCGCCGTTGTCCTTCGGCCACATCCACGCTTCACCTAATGAAGTTACAGCCTGAAATAGAGAGATTTTAGTCGGTCTTTAACTACCGAACCAACTCATAATTAGCTAAATGACGTTTGTATTTAGGTTTCTATCCAGGTTCACCGACTGAGTATTTAAATATATATATATATAACTGTAAATGATCGGATTTGTCTTGTCAATTGACATAGCTGGTGTTTTGTCTTGTGTTATTTAATGTCCACTGTTGACATGGACACGTACTTGTAACTAATGTGGGATTCAACTTGTTGATCTGTCTGCGTGGCTGGCTGCGTGCTGCCGAGTTAGCGTTAGCATTAGCGTTAGCACTAGCATTAGCCTTAGCGTTAGCTGGTTTACTTCACTCCAATCCGTGTTCCCTCGTTCTTGAGCTGCCGGGCTACGCGAACAAACCTGTCAGCGACAGTGCTAGATGTGTCTCTGAGAAAATAAACTCTTCCTCGGATCCATTTCTGAGAATCCCCGACCAAAAAGGACAAAGATGTCAACCCGGACTCAAGGATTAGGTGTCATAGAAAATTCTTCTGGCCAGGTGAGATTTTAGACTCTCGTTCATGTGGTTAACCTGTTGTACATTCGCTCACTCGACCCGTTTTTCCACAGAATTTGTTCAGAACTGACATTTTAATGCTGTTATTCGTTGTGAACGATGTTTGTCTCCTCATGCTTATCTTAAGTGAACAAGTGAACTGCGTTAGTGAACCTAGCCAAACAATATTGCACAGGCTGTACTAAAACAGACTGTGTAAACATTTAAAACGAGCCCTGTGTAGAATATGGTGCTGCTCCCTGTCTTCACATACGACACCGTGTAAGGGACGTGGGGAAACTTTACCTGAGGCACATGAATGCACACAAATGATTAACCTCCTAGCCAAACCAAAGTGAATCACTCTGATAAGACCTTCTGTTACTTTTTTTGGCTAATGGCCTACTCTCTTCCTGTATGAGCAAGTTTGAAGATGATTTTGTAATTGTGAGAGAGAGCGAATCATCGCTTTCAGAATTGATATTGATACTGATATTTGCAAACATCAGTCCCCAGAATTTATGTCTCCAAAGAAGGCTTTAACACTGAGAATCACATTTCCATTGGTGATGGGTGATACATACTATTGAAAATCAAATCTGCTTGCATCATCCCTTTTGTTTTCAAATCCCCAGCCGTGTTACAGTTTAAGGCAAAAGCTCTTTTAGAGGGTAGAGAGACAAGTTGGATTTCTGTGCTCACTGATTAATAATGCAAGTATTGCTAATGCTGCCCAAATAGAGTCTAGTGAGAGGTGAACTGTACCTGAGTGCATCCATCACCATGATTTAATGTGGAATGAGATGTAGGCCTTTTTATTTTAATGTTTCCTGGAATCCCATTTCAACGAACATGGTCTCGCAATGATGGGCAGCCTCGTATATCTGGTCTAATAGAGGTTTGGAGTGAGAAAAATGAGTCAGTGGTGTTAATCATGCAACTGAAACGTGGGTGAGCCTCAGCTCCACAGGAAGTAGGAGTGCTAAGAAAATGTGTTGGTATTTTATATCAGACACCAGTGGTGCATTCAGGAGTAGATTAACAAGAAGTGTTTTTTTTAAAGAAATGAAGAATAGATGTTCCACTTTGGAGAAAAAGACACACTCTGATCCTATTTTCTTTTCAACATTTTACACCCTGGTGTATTGTTTAAATGTACTTTTGGACTGACCATAGCAAAACACAGACACACACTAACTTTACTGTTTAGATAAGCTGTATCAGACCTGATATGCTTACCATTAGAACTTGGCCCGTGAAGCTTTTGACCTTGATTCCCATGTGTGAACTTGTCCGGCCTTCTCAGGCTGATGAACACATGGCCTTAATAGGTGTGGGCAGACGGCAGGTTTCCTTTTGACTTTTGTATTATTATTGTCATTTGCAACCTTTGCTGTGTGTCAACTCCCTGATGTTGACACAAAATATTATAGTGCTAGAGTTAACAATTGGTTATTTCACTTGTGACAGTACTGCACAGATATCCAGTGATGTGAAATGAGCTCTTCCATGTTGTGAAAGGGTATTTCTGATGGGTGGTGGTGTTTTCTTTTAAACTTGGAAATAAGACACATATGTTGGAATTTAGAGACTACTTTGAGTCAGGTCTTTTGCTTTAGCAGCCATATAAGCAACAAATCAGTAGCTTAGTTTACATTTTCTGAGCTAGTTAGACCAACAACCCTATATTAAACAGAAGATGACACATGTTTCAGACTGTTTAAGTAGCCATAGGTTAGAAGTAGGCAGTATAACTTAAATACTACTGAGTTTGGATTTTGGACAGTGTAAACACTACATTACTATGGAGCCACACATTTCTCCCTAAATATCTTAAATCTTTATATACAAGTATGTGATTAAGTACGTGTTTCTACACAGTGTCTTCATTTTCTGTTTTATTTTCACCATAGGAGCATGGAAACCATGCAGTGAGTCCCTATAAAATATAGTAAAAACAACATTAATTTAATCCGGGTTAATCATGTTGTCCAAGATACTTGTCCAATCGCTGTGAAAAGATGAGAAGGATTAGATTACTGACAGCAATTCACAATATGAGGGACAAAAATAATAGCCGTAATACACAAAAAGACCACACGTTTTTCTTTATTTGGGACTGAACTAAAATTTTCTCAACTCTTGTTGCCTATGAAATTATTTAGCACAAAAGAAAAAGAAAACAGCTTTTCTATTTTGATCACTTTCTATATGATCACTTTCCCTCTCTTTTGTCCAACATACACAAGGTGTTGGCAGTTCTCTTCGCTGTGGTGAGCTAATTAGGTATTAGTTGTTCATTTACATTAGCAAATTTAAAAGTCTAGTAACCTAAAGCACATTTTCTGTGTGTCTTGGCTTGAAAAATTATTTTTGATATTGAGAATCTTGGCCACAGAGTATGCTTATATATGGTATTGTGTTGATAAATATGACAAACGTTGGGCAGTCCTATAGATCTCTGAATCAGCACAGATTAGACTTGTGAAGTGCACATAGGAAGAAAAAAAAAACTGAACAGTAATCAACCTCCCTCTGTTGACGTGATCACATTCAATAGGAGACTAATGCCAGAAACAGGACCTTTTAATGTCATATTCAGATGTTTTGAGACCTAAGGCCACTTCCACCGCGTATCGTTGGTCTTCCCTGGTTTATTTTTGGTTTGCTGTTTTCGGATTATGCTGTGTCATGTCTAAAGTCAAACGGCACATAATCATGTCATTACATCAGTCCCTGGTATAAGTTTTTTTACTGTGGGATAATCAGTTACTTAACCCACATCCATGATGCATAAATACCCCTTCCATTCATATTTCCCATCCGCTTTCGTCTTTGCAGTATTTTGTTGTATGTTGGTTTGATGCTGTTTTGTCCCTAACATGTTGAGCACTGCTTACAATATGGTCCACCTGTTAACAACTTGACAAGTTCAAAATGGTCAGAGTCATACATCAGACCAACAATACTTTATTATGGTAACAAATAAGATCAGACCTCAGAAGAGTAATAACTGAGGAGAGAGAGACTATCAGAGCCTACATACACCAACACAGTGTCCATGGCAGCGTTTGTTAATTGTTATGTAAAGGAAGGTAAAGGATGCACTGACCAATCAGATGAGAGCTGAAATTATGCCATGTCATGTAGACGTGTGATGGATAAACACAGTTAACACTTTTACTCTGCATAAAAAGGCATTTTGGTTTTTACCAAAATTTGGTTTTTAACAAACCAAATTTAAAACATGGCAACAAAAATAGTAGCCCCCATTTCGTGTGCGGAGTGGGTAGAGTTTGGATAGTGCAATTGAGAAGTTATGAGGCTGATAGTCGAGTCTGGAGTCGACTTTCTTCCCCGGAGCACTGATATTTCTTTTCTCCCTTCCTTTCTTCTTTGTTCACTGACTAGAAAAGGTGTAGTTAATAGTTAATCATTAGTTATATGCTCAGTGTGAGATTTAGAGCATGTAGCGGCATTTTGCAGCTCACAGCAGATGACGCCTATCACAGTATCCTGTATTCCACCTCAGAGTTGCCGTTTATCCCTGCACAATTCTCAATTTCTTAGCAACCATTGTCTCTTAACTGAGTCTTTTCTTTTACGAGTCCCAAAAAACCCCCAAATGTCAGCCTGAAACGGAAATCGAAGATTTCAACACATTTTCTTCAAGATCCATCACAGTTGTACATTTCTGCTCACATGCTTTTTGCCAGCTGAAAGGGACAGGTGTGTGTGTCTGTGCTAATTCCAGGCATGGTGTTAGTGCTGTGAGTCAATCAACATGGACACTATTTCACAGCAGTGAAAGCAAAGAAACAGACTCTAGTCTTTGCTTCCCCAAGGTGAGAGGTCTCTGTGTCCAGACTGCTTTCTAGAGCTGAAGGCAGGCTGAATCACAGACTTATCATGCAAGTTATGGCTAGTCTAGATTAGCATTTCTGGAAGTTTTAATGAAACCGTTTCACCAGAAGAGAGAGTCAGAGTGAGAGAGTGCGTGTGTGTAATAATAGCTGTTCCTTCACCCCCATGCTGCCCCATGCTGAAAGGAGCCCTATAGTCTTAAGCCCTTGTTGTTTTAAACAGTGATTTTAATAGGATAAGTATGTAAACCCATAATGAGTCTTGAAAATGACAAGTTTCCTTACATAACGCGTCAATGTTGTTTTGCATTACTGTCAAATGATGAATATTGGATTTGTATTGGAATTTCTCTTATGGCAAACCTGTACTATTCTATATACTAATAGATCAGCCTTTCACAGAGATACCAAATAGCATTATAACTAACACATGCACGGTTTTCCTGATTAAGAAAGGCCTGTTATTTTCCATTTTGTTCAACCCTTTCTAGTTAATGAAAATGTTTCACCTACTGCATCTGTATTTCACCTGCTGAAGCAGAAAATAGTGTGATATGTATGTGATATTCTTAATTGTGTTTCTGTATGTGATCTTCTTAACTGTTTGTGTGTGATCTTATTTGTGTTGAGTGAAGACTAGTGTCTGTGCTGAAAATGCTCTTAATTACTCTGTGAGGCTTTTCCATCCTAGTGTAGAACTAGTTATGCTGTCATTATGGTCAGTTTAAGGTGTTTACTGTACCGTGATTCAGTTGAGGCTCTTACAGCTGCATTCACTGTATTCTTGCAGTCATCAAGGTGTGTTAATCAAATTGTATTAATCCAATTCAAACACACACAGTACACCAGTGAGCTTCTGGAACTAACTTTGATTTCATTAAATAGTCAAATAGTACATATTGCATATAAAGTTTGTCAATAATTATTTAATTGCTTAT
Source organism: Brachyhypopomus gauderio (assembly GCF_052324685.1). Lineage (NCBI taxonomy): Eukaryota > Metazoa > Chordata > Actinopteri > Gymnotiformes > Hypopomidae > Brachyhypopomus > Brachyhypopomus gauderio. Next base: position 9,012,832 of record NC_135224.1, read on the forward strand.
TTATTCTGTTCATAAAGTTGCATATTACACTGCAACAGATTATTAAGGTTCCATATTTATTGTGTTTTTCCAGCACTGCCTTGTCGAACACACCATGATCTATGTACAGGATAAAGTGCTTTCTCATATCCTGAGTAGTTTGTTTTTGTTTTTACTCAATTGACATTGGCCAGAGTGATTTGCTAACGAAAGGTGCTTTGTTTATTAACATGAAAATGAGGAATTGACTTGACTAGGTTTCTTTACAGTTTGCCTTGCTCCAAAATAGTTGTTTAAAGACCATTGCTACCAGAGCCAATATCACGACTTTCTCTGTCTGTAGTGTGCTGGGCGACTTGGGGCAGAGTTGACTACCTTACAGCCAGTCTGACAGCTTAGAATTACAAGTTATTTTGCATACTTTACCGATCCCAAAAACACACCCCAATTCTTCGTGTTTGAAGTGGAATTTCATACAGTAATACAGTTAAGGTTGTTACAAGTTAAGAGGATAAAAACATAAGTAGCAGCAGTTCTGAAAGCTGAATGGTTGCACTAGGAATTCAAGCTTGCTTTAGGCGTGTATTGTGTATCATGATATCAGATCCATATCAGATCCATATCTGATCCTCTCCCCAGAGTGTAAACCTGTGCAGTCCAGCCCCATCCTGGGGGATCTCCAGACGTTCCACGCTTCTGCTCCATTTCAGCTCACGCCACACCTGAACCAAGCAATCACAAGCCCTGAATACCCCATACACATGGGCCAGTGGAGCATTAGTCTGGGTTCTAGGACTCCCCGAGGACTTTATTGGGACAACCTATTCTTAAAAGCAAATGGACATCTTAACTATTTATCTTTCCCGTAACTCATTTCATCTTTCACACAGTCTTTGCAATTGAACGTGTTTTCCGTAGTTCAGGGTACGGTTCGCAAACCTTTAGTTGCACCTGGCCTGCTAGTTTTACCAATTCCTGTTTGGTATATTTGCGTCTATACAAAAAATCTCAACAATTTGCTGTATTATTGTGTTATGTTATTTTAAAAGCGTCATTGATGCAGTTTTGGAAACATGGGCCAAACGCGTTTGTGTGAATGAATGCGGGAACAAGCTCGACCTGTCGAGCTGGGCGTGAAGTTGACTGGAGGGTTTGGCCAGGCTTTCTCTGTTTATTAGCTGATGACATCATGTGTGTGTGTGTGTGTGTGTGTGTGTGTGTGTGTACGTGTGTGTGTACTTATGTACGTAACAGAGTCCAATCCTGTGTTGGCTGTTGCTGATACCTGTGCTTCCGTGCCTGTTTCAATATTAGGCTAGCTCGCACAGAAGATATAACTCGACTGTAATGGACACCTCGTAAAAACAGCTACTTTCTTCTTCTGTATTTCTGTGTTAATCTCTCCTCTACCAACACGATCTCCACAATGAAAGTCGCAGAGAGAGAGCGGGATATTTACGCCCTTATCCTAACTCTGTTATCGTAGCCTTTAAGAAATTCATCACTGTGTTCTTAATTACTCGGGTACGAGCAGCGTGAAGCGGCTCCAGTGTCCCACGGTCATCTGGACGCGTGTTTTTACGTCTTCGCTGCTGCTTAACAGATGACGGAATGCTTCACTTTTATTCGTCTCCTCAGATGTCATGCATTTGTGTGTAGCCTCTGCCGCGGTATTAAACCTGACAGTTGTTACTCTATATATAAACATAAACCCTTTAAAATGGATTTACAATGTATTGACCAGTTTATAGTGCAGTGTTGATTTTTTGCAGCACTTGGGCTGGGTCGTTACGTTTCCAGGTTGTTGCAGGTCCATGGAGCAGTCGGTCCGTCCAGCTGTGGTCACTCCAGCACTGCGCCTCCTTGTGTACGTTAGACCTGATATGTAGACCAGCAACAGCTGTAATGCTGTGATTGAACTTTACTTGAAACAGTAGCAGCTCGCTTAGAGTCGCCCAACACAACCGGTGCTACTACGAATACCGCAGTTACGTTCAAACACACACACACACGCACACACACGCGTGGGCCCTTAGACGTTCAGCAGTTGTGTTTCGTCCCGAGTTGTTGCCCGTCATTGATGTCGGCTTTGTGTGTTAGCCGGCGACGCGTCCCTGAAATGGGCAGAGACGAGAAGCGTAGGGTGGGCGGGGAGGACGGGGACGCTGCGGAGGACAGAGACGCGTCCAGCTGCTGCCTATTTGTGTCCTGGGTTGTCACCCGGCTTGGTTGGCAATAGAGACGAGGTGATATTTATACCCAAACCTATTACCTGCCAGCCCTGGTGTATATTCCTTCTTCTGTCCTCTCATCCGTCCGTCTCTCCATCCACCCTCTCCATCTGCACTTGTATTCCCCCTTTCCATGGGAAAGGTTGACAGATTGATGGTCACACACACGTGCATATAGACAGAAAACTCATAATCAGTGCTTGACGTCGTCTCTGATCGTGTGATTTGTCCAAGGCTGTCACCCAGTGCATCACCTTGTTAAAGGGGGGAGGCCTCACAAAGGGTGTGTGTGTGTGTGTGTGTGTGTGTGTGTGTGTGTGTGTGTGTGTGTGTCTGTGTGTGTGTCTGTGTGTGTGTCTGTGTGAGCGTTAAATATATAAGAATTTGCACTCCTTACCTGCCAGTATTTGACCATGGGGGACATGATTCAATTAATGATGGGGGAGGGAGGGAGGGAGAGAGAGAGGGAGGGAGGGAGAGAGAGAGGGAGGGAGAGAGAGAGGGAGATGCTTTAGCAAAGTAAAGAAAGAGAACATGTTGAGAGAACTGCTGCAGTGAACGATAGATCTCCATGGCAACACAGCAATCACGACCCAGAGTGTGTTTTCCTAAAGAAACGGTAGTATTGTATGTTCACGCTGCCATTCCTGAGCGTACAGGAGGAAGTGGGGTGTTCCCCTCGCGTTCGGACACGCCCCGACCCCTGACCCCAAATCGCTCTCAAAGTGTCCGCTTATTAAAGGTTATTTAACATCTCCCCTCATCGAGGTTTTGGCCCGACAGCAGCACCTTTGCGACATTGTAACACCTGATCCCAGGTCAGCTGTACCGGACTCCTTCCTGCTCCGTAGCCGCACGGGTGGTGTGTTGGCGCTGACCCAGAGACATGTACCTCCGTGTTCAAGGTCCTGGTGGAGTAAACAGGTAGAGGAAGGTACTTGTACACGGAGGTCAAGGGTTCAGATCTCAGGTAGCGCGCGTCACGTTAGCTTCACGCTGTAATAAACACGTCCGTTGCTCTAGATAAGGCGGTCTTCCGCCCGCTTTAAACGCAGGCTGAGCAGCGTGGCTGTTGAGACGGGCCACACCGCCTTTAGCACACAGCTGTGTTTCCCAGAGAAGGGGGGGGGGGGGGGGGTGTGAAGGGAAAGAAGACAGTGTCTCGGAGGGGAGATGGCGGGACAGAAAGCACGGCGCGCTGGAGCGGGGATGTGTGTTGAGTCTTTAACGAGAGGAAGCAACAGCACACAAAGCCGAGGTTCTGTCTGTGAAAGGGAGAGAATGCGTGTGAGTCAGTGTGACTATCTGGGTGATGTAACCGTGGAGTTCCACCCTGCTTTTGTACCGGCCCTGTAAGGCCAAATGTGTCTGCGCGCACACACATTATGTCAAGGTCCAAGCACCTATTATACGGTGTGTGTGTGAGATGCCCTCTAAAGGCCCATTCACACCCTACGGTAATTACGGATACGGACCCTTTCGTCCGGTTCCGGAGGTCGTTTCATCCGTCAGTGGGTCCGTTGCCAGAGCGCTTACGAATCCGTAGTAACGGAGCAATATAATCCGCAAATCAGGGGGCAGTAGAGAGTCAGAAGCATCGGGCGTACACCAATTCGGGAAAATCAATGAAGAAGAGTACTGGACTTTAAAAAATGACGCTCGAGTTAGAAGAGAAACTTTGCGAGTTGGTTAGAGGCTACATTCTGCTACGGTGCCAGGTCATCGCGATAAACAGCGATGCAAAAACAGCTGGGAGGAGATTGCTGGTGCGCTGGTGCCGGAAATTTGACTATACTGCCCTCTAGAGGATGTATTAAAAAAAATCATAACAACGTTGGAAACGGAAAGAGGTATAGTGGCCCCCTACGGAGGCTACGTTTGGTACGGACGGACGAAATTCGTCCGTGTCCGGAGGTATAAAGCAGGCTTTAAGCCACAGTCCTTTCTTCTGTGCCTGTCAGCACTCTGTCAATCTCTCCTCTTTCCATTTTCTGACCTTTGCTACTGCACGGGTGCTCCCTGCCTGCTGCCCCCACACACACACACACACACACACACACACACTAGAGCCTCGTGCTCTTTTGGCTGGCTTTTCTCACGCTTCTGAGGTAAGCCAGCCAGTCTGCTAAATGAACACCGTGTGAACTAGCTGGGAAAACACTGGTGAGCGTGTAAGGACGTGGCTCTCGAGAGCCATTTTGTGATGACCTCAAGATGTTGAGTGTACTCTCTTGAAATTTGATCAAGTTAGTTAGTGCAATCTGAGACTTCAATGTTTTGAACACCAGCTACATGTGTCTCTGCATTGGTGTATGAAGGAGAGCCTCCTTTTCTCAGCTGTTCGTGTGTGTGTGTGTGTGTGTGTGTGTGTGTGTGTGTGTGTGTGTGTGTGTGTGTGTGTGTGTGTGTGTGTGGCAGGGCGTGGTTACAGTTTGGCACAGCATGCTGTCCCCTTTTGTTATGTAGTAAATTGGGGGATTTGGATTGGGAGTTGTGTTTAGGTAATTTGATTGGATTACGGAGCTTTTAGGAAGTGCACTGAAGTGTGTACGCAGGACCAGTTGTTCTCGCTTTCTCTCGTTCTTTCCGTCTTTTGATACTGTCTACAGTGATGTTAAAAACATTCAGTGTTTATAAATGTTGGAGCTCCTTGTGTTTAACCAAACCAAATGGGCTGACTGTGTGCTGAATTTATTTCTAGCCATCACAGGGTTGATGTGGCGATGCGGTTGGATTAAAACCAGGCAGTTGTTTTGCAACTGTTTGGTTGATTTCAGGAGCTGTTTGGCTCAAAGTTTAACAGTGTTTGTTTGGGAATGTTGGCGAAGTAGTCGCGATGTCTTTCTGAGGGTCCGAGCTGTACACGCACGCCGGCGTCTTCTTACAGCACTGAACAAGGGGCCTTGGCCCGCTAAAAAACAAAAACAAACGTACTTATTGTTCTGGTAAAAGTTTCACTATTAAGCTCCTGGTTCTGCTCTAGAGTTGTGTGTATCGTACAGCACACACGTCATTGGTTGTAACTGACACGCGTGTGCTCGTGTGCGCACGCATGCACGGTGTTGTGTGTCTGGCCCCGTCTTTCTGGAGCCTTCTTGTCTGACCCTAACCAGCTTCACCTGTCTGCCTAGCTCACACACACACACACACACACACACACACACACACACACACACACACACACACACACACACACACACACACTCATGTAACACACCCAGAAACTGCAGCTCTGATTTGTTTGTTTTTTTCCTTTAGTTGCGCTTACACAGGAAGGTTCTCTTTGGAGTGTTATGATTTCAGATCATTTGATTTGTGACGCTCTACTTCCTGTAAGTGTCTAAGGGCTCGTGTCTTCACCTCCTCAGCCCCCGCCGGAGTCCAAACCGGGCGGCCGTCCCAGCATGCCACGCTGCCGGAACACGGCGGCCACCACGGCAGACGAGCAGCCCCACATCGGAAACTATCGGCTGCTGAAAACCATTGGCAAGGGCAACTTCGCTAAGGTTAAACTGGCCAGACACGTCCTGACCAGTAAGGAGGTAACCAGAACCTTCACATGATCCCGGCCCCTCTCGCCCTCGCTGGGCTGCTGTTGGGTTAGAAACCCTGCCACTTGTTTACGCCCGTGTCCCTTTCCTCGCACACCATCAACCGTCTCCTTAGAGCGGACACACACACACACACACACACACACACACTGACAGCTGTGCGCCAGTCTGCAGCAGTTACACATTCTGCCGTCCTCTGCTGGACTAATGTACCTGGGTGCACTGTGGGTTGTACCGTCAGCATACTGTACTGTGTTTGTCACGCTAGTTTCACACCAGGTGCTAGTGTGTGCGCGCATGTGTGTGTGTTCATTGTAGGGTGTGATTTATGGTCTGTGAGTGAGAGGTTATGTCTCTTTCTTGATTTTAGGTGGCAGTGAAAATCATAGACAAGACACAGCTCAACTCTTCTAGTCTCCAAAAAGTGAGTCTGCAGGTTCTTTTTCTCGTTCTCTCTCTCTCTCTCTCTCTCTCTCTCTCTCTCTCTCTCTCTCTCTCTGCCGCCCCCCCCCCCCCCCCCCCCCCCCCCATTTGGCTGCTCTCGTGGGTATGCATAAAGAGGATAATTACAGGAAGAGTGGCTGAATGACTTCCTTTAGTAAGGATTGGGTAAGTTCTTTTACACACTAACCAGGCCTCTCTTAAACCTCATGTTGGAGACACATTATGTTCTACGGGTTTGTCCTGTGTACGTCAGAGATGTGTCCGAACAAGGCTGATGTCCCTCACAGCCCATACTGCAGTAAAGGAATGTGCTGTTTGTCTAAAGCTTCGTTTAGTTTAGTCAGTTTTCTCATATTAGCGAATGGGGAATTTTTGCTTGGGTATACACTAGCTCAGTTTACATCAAATGTATGGATTTTATATAAGAGAGAGGGGAAAGGTCTTCTACTGTATCACCACACTGTCTGACCCCAGAAGTGTCACCTCGAACATTTTGTGATGAGTCAGTAATAAAAATCTAAACACGAGCTAAACGTTTCCTAAATACTGGCCCCTAAAGTAGCGTTAGTCACGGTTAGCCTCAGTCTCGTACAAGATCTCGGCCACAGTGGCGGTGCTAGCAGAACACGAAGCCTTTTAGAAGCAGCTAATGCGAGAGGAACGTTGGGGATCTCCTCACGCCACCTCCCTCCTTCCCGCCCACAGCTCTTCAGAGAGGTTCGCATCATGAAGCTACTGAACCATCCCAACATAGGTGAGTGAGCGCAGAAGTGCGCCCCCTGCTGTCAGCGCGCCGCTCCCCCACCCAGGCCGCAGGACCAAAGGTGAAGGCCCGGGGGCACTTGTGGAGGTGGGGGGGGGGGGGGGGGTGGCAGGAGCTGACGGAGGCCTCGGGCGGCACTTCACAGCCACGGCGAGCGCCAGGCGGCTTCAAAGGGCCCCTCCCGGCCCTCGGGCACATTCACACGGCCCAGCGCTTAAGATCAAGCGGCCGATGCTTGTTTGCAAAGTATTGTTCCCCTGTTCTCCTGTTCCCCGCGCTGCGGCCAGGACTTACGGATTTATGCTGCCGCCCTGAGTATCTGAACCCACGGGCATCAGAACTGCAGTGCCGGTCACCGGGCCTGAAAGGCTTCGTGCGTGGCGTCATGCCTTAGAGTTTCTGTGGAGTTCTTCTCCTGCTGAGGGTGCACGTGGGTTGCCAGATTAACTAGATAAAACTCCCTCTGCTGACGTTTTGATAACGCCCATATGTCTTGTCTGTCTGTCTGTCTGTCTCTCTCTCTCTCTCTCTCTCGCTCTCTCTGTCTCTCTCTCTGTCTCTCTCTGTCTCTCTCTCTCTCTCTCGCTCTCTCTCTCTCTCTCTCTCTCTCTCTCTCGTCCTACTTCCCTTTCACCACCATGTAGTGAAGTTATTTGAGGTGATTGAGACCGACAAGACACTGTACCTGGTTATGGAGTACGCCAGTGGAGGTAAGGGGGGCGTCCGGGGGCCATGATGTCACTGTGTGTTCTCCCCAGAGCACTCTGGACACTGGGATTAAATACTCTCCTGCTGTTCCCCCTCCTCCCTCATCATCCCCTCTTCCTTCCTCATCCTCCTCTCCTTCCTCATCCTCCTCACCCCATCTTTTCTTGTCTTCCCCACTTCTGTATTCAAGGGGAGGTTTTTGATTACCTCGTCGCTCACGGGAGGATGAAAGAAAAGGAGGCACGTGCCAAATTCAGACAGGTGTGTGTGGTGTGTGTGTGTGTGTGTCATGCTATTTAATGTTTTTGACAGGAAAAATAGTGTTTTGTAACGGTATTTTGTGTGCTTAATTTAGTGTCTATGCCTCTTGGAGACGAGAATACTCGTACTCAAACTCATAACCTCTGGTGTTTTATATTTAATGATGACAATTTAATTACAGGTGTAACATCTATATTTGAGTAGCACAGTTCCCTTGTGCACTCAACCCTATTTGTCTAATAGAGTAATTCAGCAGTCATTTAAAATCTCTCTGATCTCTCTCTCTCTCTCTCTCTCTCTCTCTCTCTCTCTCTCTCTCTCTCTCTCTCTCTCTCTCTTTTCTATCTTTCTGTCTATCTAGATTGTTTCTGCAGTGCAGTACTGCCATCAGAAGTGTATTGTACACAGAGACCTGAAGGTAATGATGTCTTCATCTCCAGGCAGAGTTCCTGTGTTCCTCTGGTTGTTCCACTCACTCATATCAACTTAGTCCTGAACTTAACACAAATGAATTCTTGCTGTGTTCAGGATTCTTTTAGAGCACACGTGTATGTATTCCAGCACTTTCACACCATATCTTGTCTTCAGTCGTCCTTTATTTATGTTTTTTTTTTTTTTTGTTCTTGTATCTGTCAGTCTCTACTGTTAAAGATCAAATATACAGTACATGGTTATCAGCCAATCTTTTTACATTCTCCCAATGGCTCAATCCCCTCCCTGTTCCCATGGCGATGCCCTACCCAGTCTTTCAACCTGTTACTGTATTGGATCAGAGCCCAGTGACACTGACCTTTGAGCTCTTGAGTTAATCACGGTCACCATGGTAGCGTTTTTTTAAACACCCCCAACCCTTTCATCGCAAAGAAGTGTTTCACACTATTCGCATTATTAGAGTTACAATGAAGAGTAGTGCACACATACTGTCACTGTGGACTACAGCCTTAAGAATACACACACACACCCACCCATATTAAAGCTCTCCTGTACCAACACTGAAGGTGGTGACCAGGGGTTGTGTGTTTGTGCACCAAGCACCAGTATTAATGGGAAATGTTTAGGGTGAACTGATTTAAACTGGTATGTCTCCGTAATAATAGAGGCAGCCTGCTCGGCTAATCACATGTCATTGATACAAAACATACATGCAGTTAGAGGTTTACAAACCATGTATAATATGCACCGAGTGAGGATTTGGCACACAGCCTGTGTGTTCCTGCACGTGAGTGTGTGTGTGTGTGTGTGTGTCCGCAATACTGAAAGTGCTGTAAAAGTCTGGAGTGTGTATTACCTTAATGTGTCCTACAAGTTCAGCTGTGTGTGTGTTTGTGTGTGTGTGTGTGTGTGTGTGTGTTGTGAATGTCGGTCCATGTTGGCTAGGTAATATTTAACTCTGCCAGCCAAGACCAGTTAGCACCCTGCATCTGTTGCTAGGCAACGAGGCCTTCCAGTTCGGCTTAAGTTGGTGGATAAACATTTGATTGGCAGCTCTGCATGTGCATTTCAACACATAAACCCCGCCCCCTCCCCCAAACACACACACACACACACACACACACGCACACAAGCGAGCTCATTAGGACAGTTTGCCAAATATCTGCAGTATTTCTGACGGGACCCTCTGAAGTGGGAGGAGTTCATGAGGAAGTCACTCGTACGGGAGTCCCGACAGCTTTGCTCGGGTTTCTTTGTCTTCTAAAACCTCGTCCCTTCTGTCGTCCCCCCCCCCCCCCCCCCCCCCCCCCAGGCGGAGAACCTGCTGCTGGACGCCGACATGAACATCAAGATCGCCGACTTCGGCTTCAGCAACGAGTTCACTGTGGGCAGCAAGCTGGACACGTTCTGTGGCAGCCCGCCGTACGCCGCGCCCGAGCTCTTCCAGGGGAAGAAGTACGACGGGCCGGAGGTGGACGTGTGGAGCCTGGGGGTCATCCTGTACACGCTGGTCAGCGGATCACTGCCCTTTGACGGCCAGAACCTGAAAGTGAGGGTGTGGGCCAGCGTGGGTGGGCCTCGCGGGGGGGGTTTACGAGGATCAGAGTGTTTACCGCTGCCGATTACTCTCTCTCTCTCTCCCTCGATTCCTCACTCCCGACTCTCCTCTCTCTCTCTCTCTCTCTCTCCCCCCCTCCCTCCATTCCTCACTCCCCCTTCCTCTCTCTCTCTCTCTCCCCCTCCCTCCATTCCTCTCCCTCCATTCCTTCCTCTCTCTCTCTCTCCCTCCCCTCCCTCCATTCCTCTCTCTCTCTCTCTCCCTCCCCCTCCCTCCATTCCTCTCTCTCTCTCTCTCTCCCTCTCCTCTCTCCCTCTCCCTCTCTCTTCCCTCTCTCCCTCCCTCCATTCCTCTCTCTCTCTCTCTCCCTCTCTCTCTCTCCCTCTCTCTTCCCTCTCTCCCTCCCTCCATTCCTCTCTCTCTCTCTCTCTCTCCCTCCCCCCTCCCTCCATTCCTCTCTCCCTCCCCTCCCTCTCTCTCTCCCTCTCTCTCCCTCCCTCCCTCCCTCCCTCTCTCTCTCCTCTCCCTCCCTCCTCCCTCTCTCCCTCCCTCCCCCTCCTCTCTCTCTCTCCCTCTCTCCCTCTCTCTCCCCCTCCCTCTCTCGCCCCCCTGTAGGAGCTGAGGGAGCGCGTGTTGAGGGGAAAGTACCCGGATCCCCTTCTACATGTCCACGGACTGTGAGAACCTGCTGAAGAAGTTCCTCATCCTCAACCCCACCAAACGAGGCAGTCTGGAGGTGCGCACACCCCAACTCTACGGCGTTTGCCTAAGGGCCCGGTGCTCGCGTGCTCCTCGGCAGCTGTGTGTTTCCTGCCTCGGCTGCAGGCTGCCGTCACACACTCCTGATGAATCCTTCAGGGCCGAGTCGGCCACGCTGAGATTTTGTCCGGTTGATCAATACAGGCGCTAGAGACACTTGGTAGTTAAATGGAACGTTTCATTACATCAGAGCACTGAGAAATGTGTGTGTGTTACCTAATTGTTACCCAGGAACGAAGGATTTTTCTCTCTTTGTCCTCTTCCTTCTCTTCTCCACCCCCGTTTGTCTGTTTTTTTCTCTCTTTCTCACTCTCGCTGTCTCTATTTCTCCCCCCCCTCATCTTGTGTTTGCTCTCAGCAGCAGATCATGAAGGATCGCTGGATGAATGTAGGTCATGAGGAGGAGGAGCTGAAGCCTTACATCGAGCCATCGCCTGACTACAAGGACCCCAAGAGAACAGGTGTGGGGTGTGCGTGGGTGGAGGTGGGGGGGGTGTGGGGGGGGTTCGTGTGTGAGCACGAAGAGTGATGGAGGGAGGAGGGAACCCAAGACGCTTCATCTGGGGGGTGTAATTCTCCTCACCTTCCTGCGCGTAGATCTAATGCTACAGATGGGTTACCTGGAGGAGGAGATCCAGGACTCGCTCGTCAACCAGAGGTACGACGAGGTCATGGCCACCTACCTGCTGCTTGACTATAGGAACTCTGAGGTACTCACACACACACACACTTTCTTCGATCACGATCACGTGGGCCTCGCTGCCTTTATGTTCCTCTTTGTTCTGATTTTTCTGTATCACACTGTCGTTACAGCTTGAAGAGGGTGTCAACATGTTGATAAAGCCACGCCCAGGAAGTGACCTCGCCAACAGTAACGCCCCCTCTCCACCGCACAAGGTACAACGCAGTGTGTCGTCTACGCAGAAACCACGGAGGAGCACAGAGCAGGGTGAGAAACAGCACGTTGGCCACACCACAAACCCTCAGTGGTCCTCCTCTCTCTCTCTCTCTCTCTCTCTCTCTCTCTCTCTCTCTCTCTCTCTCTCTCTCTCTCCCTCTCTCTCTCTCACTCCATCTCTCCCGTGCTGTCTCTAGGCTCGTACTCTATAAAGCCGCAGGGTGAGGATTCTGGGAGGAAAGGGTCCCAGCAGCTCCGCCAGGGTCCGCCCCAGCCCCGTCGCTCCCGGCGACAGCAAGAAGACCTCGACACCCTCCACCGTGAGTGTGCGCCCACCGCAGAGTTCTGAGCAGCCGTGTGAGTTTGGCATGACTTACTGACCCCCTGATTCCTGGTGTGTGGCCTCACAGAACAGCGTCCTGTCCACGGGTACGGGTCGCAGTCGCAACTCACCGCTCGCAGAGAGAGACACTCTGGAGTCCAGAACGGCAAGGACAGGTACACACCTGTCCCCACACACACACCTAAAGGCTACAGGTACAGGTAGAGGCATGACCTAGGTGTCTTGGAGAATCCCTGTAGACTAGTTTACACACTTACGTCAGTCCCTCTTTTGTTCTGAGAGAGGCAGATCGCGAGCTCGTCATTGGAGGGCTCGGCTCTTACGTGTGACTAAAGGCTTACGCTAAATGACTCACGCACGTCTGGGACCACGCACGCACCTCCCCGTAAACCACAATAACCTGTAGTGACTCCTGGCCCTCTAAGTCCCCGTCCTACATCTGGAGAAAACCCCTAGCACCCTAACATACTGTCTGCTCTCCTTCACCACTGCACTAGTACCTGTGACCATTACAGCTTTGAAATGCACATCAAGACCCTAGCCCTGCCTTAGCACTGCAGTGAACGAGAGGGTGAGAGTCATCACAATTAAGACACATCCTCACATACTTCTGAAATTAGCTGCTATTATGTTGCCCACAGTCTATTAAATAAATGTGGATAATTGCAACCGCTTCGTCCTCGCTAACGGTAACGTTTCTCATTTTCGTCATGGGCCAACAAGCTAGCAGGCTAGTCCCGCCTCCCTGATTCATGAGGCACAAAGTGGGTGGAGTTTGTGACTTGGAGATATCAGAGGGAAGATGTCATTGGTCAATTTTATTGCCATTTGAAATGAGCCTCTCTCCCCTGGTCCATATAAGACACACCTGCGTCCTCACGTGGTGGTTCCCACCCTTCCCCCGACACGCTTGCCCTACACCCCCTCGCTCTAGTCACGTCTCTTTGGTGTCCAGGGTCGTGTGCCCTCAGGTGGGTCACTGGGCCGGTACTGCCTGAATGTTTATGGACCTGAGAGGGGACGTGGGGAGGTTTTAGCGGTGACGCAGCCCTGTGTTCAGACGGCGTCTTCCCTGAGCGTGAGAGCGAGTGTGAGATGAGATTGTACTCCGCCCAGGAAGGGCTGTTCGCTGCTCTTCGTCGGCTGCTCTTCGTCGGCTGCTCTTCGTCCGCTGCTCTTCGTCCGCTGCTCTTCGTCGGCTGCTCTTCGTCCGCTGCTCTTCGTCCGCTGCTCTTCGTCCTCTGCTCTTCGTCCCGCCTGCTCTTCAGTCGGCTGCTGGCTGCATAGGCGAAGGGCCTCGTCTTCCTCCTGTCCCCCCGGGATGCGTCACGGCGGACGTGAAGGTCGGATGAGTGTGTGGTGTGTGTGAGGTGCGGCGTTAGCGTACGTGTGCTCTTCTCAGCCTGGGTCAACCACCACCCACCCCTGGAGCAGCTGCACCCCCTCACCACCCCCTCCTTCTGCCCACTCCTCCTCCATCTCCTCCTCCTCCTCCTCATCCCTCATTCTCCTCCTCCCCCGTCCTCCTCCTGCCATTGACTTTCTTGTTCATTCTTGTCATAATTTCTGTTCCTTTTGTGCGTGCGTGTGTTCGTGCGTGTGTTCATGCGCGCACGTGTGTGTGTGTGTGTGTGTGTGTGTGTGTGTGTGTGTGTGTGTGTGTTCAAAAGGATTAGCATAGTTTGTGATGGAAAAGAGGCTCTATTAACTCTGTTGTTAGATTCCTGTAGTCCACCTAATAGGCTTACTCTCACTCACTGGCCCACAGAAATGTGATAGTGTGTATTTTTTCCATCACAAGCTCATCTAAGCCCTGTGTGTGTGTGTGTGTGTGTGTGTGTGTGTGTGTGTGTGTTCCCTGTAATCAGTACTCTGAACTCTCTCTCTCTCTCTCTCTCTCTCTCTCTCTCTCTCTCTCTCTCTCTCTCTCTCTCTCTCTCTCTCTCTCTCTCGTATCACTCCGTGCTTGCCCCATCTGTATAGGCTCAGTGCCTGAGCCTTCTTTGTGCTGTTTCTCTCTCTCTCGCTCTCTCTCTCCCCCCCCTCCATTGTGAGAAAAATATGGTGTCTAATGAAATGCTCTTCCCTCTCTCCACACACATACACACCCATGTCTGTGTGTGCAATGGTGTGTGTGTGTGTGTGTGTGTGTGTGTGTGTGTGGGCGGTTGGCTCCACCCTCAGCCTGAACACTCCTGGCTCCCGCGCCTCCACAGCCTCAGCCGCCGCCGTGCTCTCCACCTCATCCTCCTCTTCCTCACGCTCACCCGCCATCACAAGTCCTTCTCGTCCTCAGCCCCACCCCTGCCCCGCTGACCTGCACACACACCAGCCCAGGCAAGTCCCTCCCAGCCCCACACAAACCTCAGAAGCTGACTTTTGCGTTATCGCGATCACTCAACCAAGTTTGGGGGGGGTGTCACTTAAAGGTCACTGAAGGTCACAGTAAAGTCTAGAAGAGTGAGGAGTCTCCAGAAGGGATGTGAATGTCGAGAGTCCCAGCTTGAGACACCCCCGCTGGTCTAAAGGGGTCTTTCCACTCTAAAGACCAAGAATCCATTTTACATTATGTTCTCCGTGCAGACTTTGACCCAATTTTTTGTTGAGGTGTTTTCCAGTATTTTTGATGCTGGGATGGTTTTTGCTGGAGGTGACATCACTGTTGTCGTTTTAGAGCTGAACTCTGCTAAAGGTTACAAGTTAAACAATTCCTGTGGCTGTTAACCTTGCCCTGTTACCCGCAGTGTCACTGTCTTTTGAACTGAGAGATAGACGGGTTGTTACCTGCTAGGTTACGTCAGTGTTACTACCGTGGTGTTGAATCGACAGTCCGTGTCTGCCGCTCCCGATCAGATCGACGGCGTACGAGGTCTCGTCAGCCCCTCCCGTGAGCGAGTTCTCACCTCCGGCTGTTCCGTCAAACATCAATCCCTCCCACACAGCTACACCGAGACACCGCCCCGCAGCACACGCCGCACTCCTGAACCCACCCGTCACTCGAAACCGTCCGGACACGAGCCGTTTACCCCTGCCTCCGGGTGGCGGGTGGAAACCACTGGGCACACGCCCTTTGGAGACGGATGACGTCAGGCTCTCTCCACAAACGTGCTAAACCTGTGGGGTCGGCCACGGCGGATATGACGCACTTCCCCTGTGAGAGCACGCCGCGCTCCGCAATAGTGCCGCGTCCGGAGAACAACGGGCCAGGCTAGCGCCGAGCAGTGATTGGTTAGAGAAGGCTTGGTGGATTGTCCCTGCTGTGTCCCCGGTGCCGGTGGCTGGATTGAGACTCAGGGACATGCTGGGGTCTCACACTGTCCCCAACATGCTGGGGGACGAGTGAAAGGCGTCAGCTTGGCTAAACGAATTTAGGTGCTAATTTTCACATTACAGCAGATGAACAGACAGACAAACCTGAATGGACAGACAGACAGACAAGGCGCAGCCACTTAGTAGGATGGATAGATTCATCGATTAATTAACAGATTAATTCATAGATTAATTAAATGTATTACAGAGCATGTTTAGGAGTGGTAACGATATTCAGTCCGAAGTGCACCGGCGAACATTTAAAAACTAGCAGATTAGAAACGTTGCACATTCGTCAACGGCTGTTTATTGTGGAGTGATGCAAGTTCGGATTCAAACAGCAGGTCGTCGGCACTGTCTTCAGCAAAGAAGACTTGTAGCGCTTAATTGCAGTCGGCAGGAAAGATCTCGTGCTGCTATTTACGAGGGCACAGCTGGACGAGTCTGCCACTCACTGTGCTTCTCTGTCCCATCCAGTGTGCAGGGCTGAGACTGACTGGAAAACTGTAGCTTAACTAATGCTCGAATGTCTGCAGCTCCTGCACAAGAGATTGGAAATATCTGAAGTAGCCTTTTTGTATACAAATATGCTAACATTTCCAGCCTACGCCTAACAAAGAGATTCATCCCTGCTGTTCAGTTAGCTGTTCCCTGAAGACATCACGAGTGTGTGTGTGTTTCTCCCTCAGCTACGGAAACACATTTTTTCGGCCATTTTTGCCAATTTTGCCACATTTTTTGTTTCCCTTGGCCTGGACCAAAGCAGGAAATTCTAAATTGTTGCATTTTAGTCCCAGTTGTCGTAGTGTTCACATGTACCTGAAGGAGTAAAGTGGAGTGGACACGGTGCCGTGCGGATGTGAACAGCTTTTAGGACAGACACGATAATGACGGCTGAGTCACAACAGTCGTCCGTGCTGAACTAAACGCGTTTGTGGGGTTTGAGCGTGTGGGTGGTGTTTTTACCAGCTGGGAACTCGGGAGGAGCTGGCCAGATGCTTTATGGAGTCAACGCGGCATAAAAATTCCTCCACTACAGGAAGTGCATTTTGGATTCTTGGGCATTTTCTCCAGTGTAGTACAGACATGCTCATTGAGCCAAATGTTAATGAGGCAATTTACCTCCTTATTGGACCAAATGTTAATGAGGCAATTCGCCTCATTGGACCAAATGTCAATGATGTGTTTTACCTCCTTACTGGACCAAATGCTGGTCATTTTACATCATTACTCCTAGTTTTTCCCGCCGTTCTTTTTCACTACTGCCACTCCGTCCTCTCATGCGGCGTTAAGGGCCACAGTTTGTGACCTCACGTTCTGTGATTGGTCCTGTGATTGTGTTACGGACTTGAATCCGACCAGAGCCCGAGACTCCTGCTCAGCGGCTCTCTCTCTTCCTCTGACCGTCCGCTTCGGCGGTTTACTTCGGTCAGACCGTTGAAGCGTTCTTCTGAGCTGCCAAGTCTGATCTGAGCATTACGTTACAGATACAGCTGCTGCATTACTTCTCACAGGTAAACAAAATCCCCCAGAATGCTTTCTGACGATGGCTGATATAAAATCAGTCTGAATGGTTAGTAATGTTGCGTGCAAGCGTGATGCATATCTCTGGATTAAGGTGAGCTGTATGTTACGATGTTAACTTCTTACAACGTTCACGTAACTCCCGGAATCCCATTAGAAACGGCTTTTGATTGATGGGATCCATTTGCATGATTGTGGAGTCAAACATTACTCGCCTTTACCTGAATTAAAGGGTTAGCGTCTCCCTACACCACATGAAGCACAAAAGCCTCAAACTTACCCGCGCCAGTCCAGTTTACTACAAGCGTGGGCGCACGGCGGACGGACACCGGCGGTTAACGCCCCACGTCTGGAGACGAGCTCCTGCGTTTCTGGCGTGTCCCTGGTCCACGGGTCGGATGTGATGCGGTGGCGAAGTGAGATTCTCAGGGACGGCGTGCGCAGGAAGATGCGGTGTGGGCGGGAACCTCGTTAAAATGGTGAACCTGCGCGTCTGTGATGTTGAGCGTGTCGTCGGGACGAGCGTTTGCTCCTGGGCGGCGGACGTGCACACGTCTCCCTCCACGCTGGGCACATTCCTTTATTTAGAGGTTATATAAGCCGTTTTCACCAGCGAGAGTGAGTCAGTATCACACCTCCCCGTGTCTCACACCCAGCCACAGTTCAGATGTGATGGAGATGTTCACGGATTCCAGTTCGAATCTGTAGGCACCGCTAAGCTTACAATCCAGCTCTGCACAAGTTGTATATGTGTACTAGTGGTGTCTGCCTGCTTCTTCATGTGTACCTTGCCACTGCAAAACAACCCCTTGGGTCCATAAACCACCTACATGTTTGAGGGCAGTTACCACAGGAGAGAAGGCAGGGTGCAAGTTGAACCATGTCTCCTAAACCTCTCAACGTTGCTGTGTTATAGCGGCCCCTCCAGCGAGCGCCTGGCGCCTCCCCGTCGCCCAGAACATCAGCAGCGCTGGCGGGGACGGACCGTACCAACTTCCCGCGGGGGGTGGTCACGCGCAACACCTTCCACATCGGCCAGCAGCGGGGGGCGCGGACCAGCAGGGCTCGCCGTACCACGCCCCGCCCGCATCACCCTCCCTGTCTCACGGCAACAGCCAGCAGCGGCGACCTGCCACCTCGGGCATCTTCAGCAAGTTCACCTCCAAGTTCGTGCGCAGGTGAGAACCGGCGGGTGGAGGGGGTGGAGGGGGTGGAGGGAACTCGAACAGCAGCGTCAGTGGCTGCCACATCTCTGCCTTACCTCACAGCCGGGGTGTGTGCGCATACTTGGGATTATTTTGGCGTGTTGATTTCCACATTCTGTATTCATGCTAGTTTTAAATAAGGAAAGTGGTCTGGTTAGTTTTTATTGCTTTGTTTTTTTTTGGACGAGGTGTGAAAATCAAACGGTGTACGCTGTCTTTACCTGTCACGTCAGCACACGTGTACACACGTCTCTCTACGTGAGTGTTTGCTGTCTTAACGGCATCACGGACCGTCTTGCCCCCAAGGTCCACATGAATGAAACGACGAGGTTAGAGTTCATAATCTACACGGTGTGTCAGCGCTCAGACACGTACACCTTCACATGCTCATTTCTCTTCCATTTCATCATCTCCTGCTTCTGAGCTCCAGCGCCGTCTAAGCACACTGCCACGGCCGTCTTTCCCGCACCTCCGTGGTGACAGTATCCATGGTAACCGTGGAGGTATCGCGTTCTCTGGCTCTATAAATATCCGCGGTGGGGACACCTTGGCGTGCGTGCGCTGGTGCTGGCGGGGCCATGGGCTACACACACACACACACACACACACACACACTCAGTGGGGGTACGTCAGTCACACACCACAACTTTTTATGGCATACCCATCCCCTAAAGTTTTACATGGCCATATTCCATATTGGAATATCCTCTTGATACACACACACACACACACACACAACTTAAGGTGTACTTATTATTAAGGTGTACAGTGCTATCTGAAAAGTCAATTACCAAATAAAATACATGTTTAGATCTTAAGTCCTGAGCTGTTGTTTATGGCCTGGTTTATTAAAGCGTTTAGTATCTGGAAATACATTTACTTTAACAAACTAACAGGGAGGCCATGTCTGTGGGTTCTGTAGTTAGTAGGCTAGTCCCAGTAAAGCAGGAGATCTCTTATTACACACTGATGCTTCACACACACCTGGAGAGATCGAACCCCATCGTGCACCCATGTAGTTGCCTGACCGATCGACGCCTGTGGCCCCTCCTCCCTCCTGAGAACTTGACCAATAGCAACAGGCCGTCCACGTTTCTCCGGGTTAAGGCTCGGGAGTGGTTGAGGCGCGCCACTTGTTCCGGTCGTAACTTTGCCGTCACGTGTCCCATGATGCTTTGCTGAACGCACCTGCGGAGGTGTGTGGACTGAAGGGTCAGTGTTTCTCCCGGGCCTATTACATCACTGGCGTCCTCAGGTGTGTGTTGTGCTTCACCTTGAAGGTCGGGTGTGTAAGTCTGCACCACGATTCTGAACCTCAGAATATCGGAGCAGTCAGTCTTCGAGCTTGTGAAGTATACACAATTAATAACAGCAGACCCTGAGATTTGTTCCGTATGCTGCATTTGCTCCTTAATTGTGCATTTCTACATTTCTTTCAATAAATGTGTTGCTTTTTTTTGTATAAATTCATTGCTTCTTGATGTATTGTGGCAGTTTTTTCCCCCACAGGTCCAGAATCTTTTGTCGTTCAGTCTAATATAAACATGTATTAGGAGCTAAAAGCTCTTCTACACGCCCCAGAATCTTCACCCCCACACCTGATAACCATGTGCTGCCATTCACTGTGTGTTGTTGTTTAAAGGCTGTTGTTGGCTTTTTGTGCACTACCAAACTGTTGATTCATATTTACATGCCGACATTTCTCCCCCCTTTTTTTCCTTTTCTTTATCTTTGGTTTGTTTTTGTAGAAATCTGTCACTCAGGTTCCCCAGAAGGTAGGAACGCACCCTGATAACCTCTCACGCCTCAGTCTCCTCTCTTTATTACTCAGTTTATGGTGTTTTTTGTGTCGTTTTGTTTGTTTATTTATTTTTTCTTGTACCACACCCCTCCGATTTTCTATGGACGTTTGG